>NW_017731575.1:1112806-1114498 GCF_001890085.2 Hipposideros armiger
TTATTTGAATGATATCTGATTAAAAATCAATGAGTTGAACTGATTGACCTAATAATATTCTACTTATCTATCCCTTTTGTAGTCAAAACTTCATGTAAGTAATTTGAGAATGAAACCCAAGGCATCTTGTGTTGTCTTCAAAGCTCCTCCATCATTTAATTGTTTTATAACAGGAACAACTATGTACATGCAACACAATTCAGCCTTCAGGTCAGAATGGAGGAGGCTAATACCAGTTGACCTCTGAAAACACATCACTTATAAGACTTCAGCTCTATCTCGCTCATCTCTCAATGGGGACAATGTAGAGGTAGAGTTATTAAATATAAGCCACTTTCAATCCACATGGATTGAGAAACAAAGGGAATTGGTCTGCACTAGGGACTAACCCAAGCAACTGCACAGAAACAGAAATGAGAGCAGATAGCTGGGCTCCTTGAGGCAGGAATCCAGTGCCTCCTTTCAGACATTTTTTAGGACCAGTCCTCATGGCCACTTGGGGTTCCAAAAAAGACCCCTGAACCCTTATATTAAATTTGACTGCTTAAAATGTTTTTTTGGGGGTTTTTTTGTTTTGTTTTTTTGGTGTTTGTTTTTGCCTAAAGCCAAAGAAGTCCTAAGAAACATAATTGATAACCAGAAAGTCTCAAAGAGAAACCAAGGAAGGTTAATTGGCTCATAATCCAAAAAGACTGGCCTAAGAATTTCTTGCAAAGAGAAAAGTTAATTTCACTTTAATGTTTTCTTTATGTATGTAATATCAGTAAACTGTCATAAAAAGATAGTTTAAAAAATCTCCAGTATGTTTGGTCTCTCTTATACAATAAACTCTTCAAATAAATATGCTATTTGAAGAGAGTAACGCCATATATTATGTTAAGAGTTCACCAAAACAAAGACATGTCACTCTGCGTGTGGGGTAGGCGGCATTAATTTCTTAGAATAAGCAGATTACAGTGAAATATAAATTTGATTCTGGTTTATTTGAGGAAGACAAGATAGTGCTTACCTTGAGACAGAGGCACCATATGGAGATAAGCATAAGCAATGAAGAAAAGACACTAGAAGAAGGCACTTTGCCAAATATCATGACTTTTAGTCTATTTACCAATTGCATCCTAGATACCTTTAAAGGCCTTTACTTTTTACCTCTGAGTTTTCAGGTTACAGCAAGAATATGAATATGTATAAAGAGGGATAAATGATTCAATGAAGATTTATTCTGTTAGCTAAGAAAGCCAAAGGCGATTTCATATTTGCATTTTTATCATCACCTATTAAAATAAGATTACATAAATTATAAATTATCCATTTGTTTGACAAAACTTTTTTGGCATTAAATTTTGAATTTAAATTTATGTTTGAAATAATTAAAATCATTTTCAGGGAAAAACTTACTCTCTTCTTCCTATGGAATCTGGTGGAATGTTTAATTTTTGTTTTTATAATATTTTTCCAAAGACTCTTGTCCATGCAATGAATATTTTGATTTCTCAATTCAAGACTGGTGGTTTGTTCATGTATACTGTATTTTAAAAAATACTAAGTGATCCAATGAGACAAGATAGGTAGGTGAACTGATTCATAGATCTAGCACAAATGGCTTAAATCTCACATAACCAGAAAATTCAAAGAAATAGAATGTCTTGTTTCTTAAATCATACTGAATAATTGGAGATGCACTTACATTTT
>NW_017731575.1:1116178-1140941 GCF_001890085.2 Hipposideros armiger
GTAAACAAATAACTGTATTGGAACACCCTCCCTACTCACCTGATCTGGCCCCCAATGACTTCTTTCTTTACATGAAGATAAAGGAAATAATGAAAGGACATTTTTATGACCTTCAAGACATCAAGGGTAATAGGACAACAGCTCTGATGGCCATTCGAGAAAAAGAGTTCCAAAATTGCTTTGAAGGGTGGACTAGGCACTGGCATTGGTTCATAGCTTCCCAAGGGGAGTACTTCGAAGGTGACTACAGTGATATTCGGCAATGAGGTATGTAGAACTTTTTCTAGGATGAGTTCGCGAACTTAGTTGTCCGACTTCTTATGTGTGAAGTACTTTGAATAGTACCTTGAATATACAGTAACAACTCAGTAAATGTTAGCTCTTACTATTTTAATTAACTATTACACTATTTCTTCATGAAGAAGAGAGAGCTTGGAAAGTGATCACTTTTTAAGCGACACATCCCTTATTCTTATATCAGAAAGAGATATCATATATAACTCTTCCCAAACTGTATACAACTCAGCATTTGAACTCATCAAATATATATATTATTTATTTATTTATTTATTTATTTATTTATTTATTTATTTATTTTAGTAAAAACTTTCTTCCTTTTTACTAGTAGCAGGTCAGGCACATTGAATTTACAATTAAATAGTTGTCTTTTAAAGTATTTCTAGAAGTAGTGGGTCATAGCATGTCACTTCACTCATATTCCTCAAACCCTCCTGTAGCAGCCTACTAAAAAGCGAAGCATTTAGCTTTGTAAGAAGCAAAGGATTTTCTTGGGACAATATCACACATTAAAAATGATGTGTACACTGTTCCTTTTGAATTCTGTTTTCAACAAATACTTTCAAGCAAAATAATGAGTGAGACACTAATAGTATAAAGGTAAATAAGACATAACACCTAGCAATAAGGAGTATATAGTATATTGGGGGAAATAAAAACATGCACGAAGCTAAAATACAAATTAGATATTAACAAGTGATGAGATAAAAACAGAAATAAACTTCTTCAGGAGCCTAGAGTTGGAAGTGTTTCCTACCCACTGATCATGGCTGAGCAAGGTTTCACAAAGAAAATGCCATTTTATGAATATGGATGGGAGACAGTTTGAAACTAGATCTGGAGTTCAGGGGAGTGATAAAGCCTGAAGGTAAACATCTGAGAAGGCATCAGCAAAAAGGTAACAGAGGTTATGGGTACCATTTCCCCTAGGGTCAGGGGAAAATGATAAAACAAAGAAATCTAGATTTAATCTCTAATGTCTGGTATAAATAGATTACCGAATCTTTGTCTTATTTTACATAAAAACCAGAGAGCAGATAATTAAGGTTCATTTTGGTAGATTGTACTTTTGATAACTACAGAGTTGTTTATATAGGTCTAACTCTCCCATATAAAAGTTTAGGTAAGTATCAGAAAGCACTGGCGTGAAATCAAAAGCGGACAGAAACTGGAAGGGAGTTGGCCCTTGTAAAAGAAGAGCACTGCATAAGATTTGGTTTATATGGCATTTCCCAGAGGACACATCCAATCCACATGGCATGGGGAAGCTGAAAGTTAAGCAGAAAGCTTTGCTCTTGCTAACTCAAGGAATCAGCAGTTAAGGTTCATTACTGCCAGAATAGAATTGTAGGAAACTGAGAATGGAAGGCCCAGATCAGATGGGCATGTCTAGAGTGTTACTCCAGAAATCTGTGTGTAAACTAGCCCCAAATCTTATAGTCACACACCACTTAATAATGGGATACTTTCTGAGAAATGTGTCATTAGGTGATTTCATTGTGTGAACATCATATAGCAGGGGTCGGCAAACTTTTGAGAAGGAAGAGCCGCCAGGGGTTGGCAAACTGTGGCTCGCGAGCCACATGCGGCTCTTTGGATATGTACATGTGGCTCTAAAGTAAAATTGAAAATGAAAACAAAACTATCATAGTTTCATTTATAATATTATTTAAATTTTCCTTATTTATAAAAGTATATGGCTCTAGAATAATTTGTAAATTGTTGTGAGAGACAGAATTGGCTCTTCCAGGGGTTGGCAAACTTTTGAGATGGAAGGTACCCAAAGAGTTGCATGTGGCTTGCAAACCACAGTTTGCTGACCCCTGTAATAGAGTATACTTACACAATCCTAGCAGTATAGCTTACTTGCTACACATCTAGGCTATATGGTATAGCCTATTGCTCTTAGGCTACAAGTCTGTACATCATGTTACTATACAAAACAATATGAGATTAAATCAAGCACAAGATAAAATGATGTAATCAAGAGATGTGGTAAGCACAAGATGTTTGAGGCTGCTGCTTGTAAAACACAGCGTACTATTTTACAGCAAAATTTTTTAATATAATTAGAAAGAGTACATTCTATAATAATAAAATGTATAGTATTTAAATACATAAACTAATAATGTAGTAATTTCACTATCATTTAAAGTATTTGGTACTGTACATAATTGTATGTGCTATACTTTTATACAACTGGCAATGCAGTAGGTTTGTTTACACCAGCATCACCAGAAAAATGTGAACAATGGACAATAGGAATTTTTCAGCTCCACTGTAATTTTATGGGACCACTGCTGTATAGGAGGTTCATCATTGACTGAAATGTTATGAGGTATGTAACTGCATTAGCCTGAACTAAGCACACACAAAAAGTCACCAATTAACTCAGCAGAAGTAACAACTCAAAAGGTGAGAGAGTTGAGCAAAGATTTCATCTGCTGCCCATCACAGGAGAGAGAGAGTTAAGTTAGAATACAAATTAACTGCCTGCTAGAACAAATATCAGTACTTTTGAGAGGATTATAACAAAATCCAGAATCTCTACAAAGTATCATCCACAATATCCAGTATACAATAAAAAATGATTACACCTGTTCTCCCCAAAAACAGAAAAATGTGTCACATAGTCTAGAGAAGAGAAGTAAATAGTGTTCAACCCCAAGATAAATGAGATATTTGGAATTATTGAACAAGGATATTGAAAGAAAATATGGTAGTAATAAATTAATACATGAAAACTATGAAAAAGAACTAGATGGAAATTTTAGAATTAAAAATACACTAAAGTGAAAAATTTCCTGATTGGCTTAACAGCTGAATCTAGATGATAGAGGTAGGTGCCTGTGAACTTAAATCTAAATTAATGGAAAGTATACATTCTGAAAAACACAGAGAAAAAATATTTTAAAAAATAAGCAGAGCTTCAGTGACACTGAGATAAAATAAAGTGGTCTAATATATGTGGAATTGAAATCCTAGAAGGAGAGGAAAGAAAGAAAGGGACAGAATATTTTCCAAATTTGGTGAAAAATAACTTAAAGGTACAAGAAGCTCAGCTAACCATAGCAGATTACATAGACACACAAAAAATTTCATTTACATAGATCATAATAGAACTGATTTAAGAAAAAACAATGAAGAGAGCGTTTTTAAAATGGCTACAGAAAAATGACACATTATATGCAAAAAATACATTATATTCATAGTAATTTTTTCTTCTGTTCAGAAACAGTGACAGCTAAAAGACAATTGGACATCTTCAAATTGTTGAAATATAAAATCTGGCAACCCAGAAGTCTATATCCAATTAAAATGTTCTTCAAAAGTAAAGGTTATTCAGAAATAGACTCAGAAACATAGAGGAAAAACTGATGGTTGCTAGATGGGAGTGGGTGAGGATGAAGGAGAAGGGGAAGGGAAAAGACAACACAAATGGGTAACTACAATATTGCCACAGGGATAATGAAAAACAGTTTGGGGAGTATAATCAATAACGTTGTAAATATATTTTAGAGGGTCAGATGTGCTCATGTTTTGTTAGGAAGACCACTTTTTGGACAGTGTAGAGGCTTGACCACCGCACTGTATTTCTGAAGCTGCTGCTGAATAATATTGTATGTCAACTAAGATTTGACATATATGTGGTCACAGGACGTGGAGCACAGTGTGGGGAGTGGGGTCGATGGAATTGTGATAGATATGTATGATATTGGGGGAGGGGCGGTTGATTGGGGGAGAAGGGTGGTCACTTTGCGAGGGGTGAAAAGTATAACTATTGCATTTTTTTGTACATCTAAAACTAATAAAAATCAAAATAAAAAGTAAAGGTTATTATTATATAAGCAAAAATGAACACATTCTTCTACCTGCATCAGACCTGCCCTACAAAATATACGAAAAAGAAGCTCTTCTGGCTGAAAGAAAGACATCTTATGAAACTGATCTAGTAGACAAAATGAAGAGCGCTGGAAATAGTAAATTTAGGTAAATGGAGATTATATATTTCTGCTTCGCCTTATTTCCTTAAAAGATAATTGAAAATGTCATAACAATATATATTGGAGTTTATGATATATATAGACTTAATATATATGAAAATATTAAGAAAAAAGATAGAATTGATAAACAAAACTATATAGTTGCCATATTCTTACATTTAAGTAAATTAGTACAATATTAATTCTAAGTAAACTGAAAATTTTAACATTCATACATAATCTCTAAAAAGCCAATAAAGAAATTAAAGTGGCATATTAAAAAATATTTAATTCACTCAAAAGAAAGAGAAGAAAAAACATGAATTAAATACAGATGCAATAAATAAAAAACAATACCATAATGACAGACAAATGAAATACGTCAATGTTAACATTGACTATAAGTGGACAAAACACTTTGTTTCTAAGGTAGAGATTTCAGAAAAATTAAAAAGCAAGATCCCAATTTTTGCAGTATATAAGAGATGTACTTTAAATATAAAGGCAAAGATGAGTGAGAAATAAGTATATGAGAAAATATATGCCATAAAACAGTAGGTATAAGAAAACTGTCATGCTATGTTAGCATTAGAAAAAATTGACTTCAAGACAAGAAGTAGTACCAGAGAAAAAGAGGAAGATTTCATTATGATAAAATGATGAATTCATCAAGAAGCCATAAAATCTTAAATGTCTATGTACCTACCTACAAACCTTAAAAATACAAAGGCAAAATTTGATGCAACTGAAAAAAGAAATAGAAAAATCAGCAATCAGTCAGAATTGGAGACTTTAATACTCCTCTCACAGTAATTGATAGAACAAGTATATAAAAGATCAGTGGTTTTATAGAATTGCACAACACTGCTGAACAACTTGACCTAATTGACGTTTATGGAACAGTTAATACCTGCCCAATACAGATTCTTTATAAGTGTACATGGAATGTTTAACAAGGTAAACCACATGATGGATCATAAAACAAATCTCAATAAATTTCAAAAGATTGAAATATTACAGATTAAGATGTCTGAGCACAATAAAACTAATTAGAAATAAATACCAATATGGTATTTTAAAAGTTCTAAATATTTGGAAATTAAACAACAAACTTCTAAATAACCCAGGTGTCAATGAAATCACAAGAGAAATTAGATAGTAGGTCAAACTGAATGGTAACAAAAACGTGTCAAAATTTGTGGGATACAGCTAAAACAGTGTTTAGAAAGAAATGAATACTTCTAAATGTTTATATTACAAAAGAATATTAAGTTTCTACATTAATAAAAATTGAACAAATTAAACCCAAAGTATAATAAGTGGAAGAAAGGAACAAATAAAAATAAGATAAAAAATAGTGAAGTAGAAAAGATACAGATATAAAGATAATTAATAAACCAAAATTTGGTTCTTTGAAAGGACCAACAAATTGACATCTAGCAAGACTGATCAATAAGAAAACAATTACTAATATCAGGAATAAAAGGGGTTGTTTTATGTTCTCCAGAGAAAGAGAACCAATAGGATGTTTGTTTGTTTCTTTGTTTGTTTGAAATAAGGAAACAGCTCATGTGGTTATGGAGGCTGGCAAGCACAAAATCTGCAGGCTGGGCCAGCAGGCCGGAGAGTCAAGAGTCAGTGTTCCACATTAAGTCCAAAGGCAATCTGCTGTAGAAGTAGGAAGAGCTGACATTGCAGATGAAATCCGAATGTCATCTTCTGGAGAATTCTCTCTTGCATAGTGGAGGGGTAACCTTTTCTTTTATTTAGGCCTTCGACCAACTGAATGCGGTACACCAACATTGTGGAGTGCAATCTGCTTTACTCAAAGTTCATTGATTTTTAATGCTAACCTCATTTAAAATATCCTCACCGAAGCACCCAGAATAATGTTTGACCAAACAACTTGGCTCAGCCAAGTTGACACACAAAATTAACCATTACAAGAGTGATATCAATATAGAGTTTACAGGCATAAAAGGATACAAGGAGAATACTATGATAAACTTTATGAAAATATACTTGACAACCTGGATAAAAAAGAAATTATTGGGATGCATTGCTATCAAAACTGACACAGATGAAAGAGAAAAACTGAATATCCCTTTATCTATTAAAGAAATTGATTTCATAATTTAAAACTCTCCTTCATAGACTACGTCATGTCTTGATGCCTTCACCTGTGAATTCTATCAAACACTTAAGGAAGATTCTTTCAGAAAATAAAAGAGTGAATACTTCAAAAATCATTTGTAGAGGGCGCAGTGTCACTGGCTCTAATGTGGGATCTGAACCAGGAACCTGCTGCTCAGAGCTGGGGTCCCAAGCCAACTCTTAATCAACACACCACTCGGCTGGCCTATGACCTCTATATTTTAAAACACAAAACATATTGAAAGTGAAGTTCTACATACATAAGAAGATATACTATATTTATGGATTGCAAGACTCACTATATTAAGATGCCAGTTCTTATCCAGTTAAGCGATAAGAGCATCAGCAGACTTTGGAGTTCTTATACTATCTAATTTCAAGACTTGCTGTAAAGATACAATAATCAAGTCAGTGTAGTATTGTTACAGGATGGACCAAAGAAATTCAATGGAACAAAATAGATCTATAACAGACCTATATCAATTGATTTTCAACAAATTTGCCAAAGCAATTCAATGTGAAAAAAAAGTATTTTAACAAATTGTGCTAGAACTGGACATTCATATACAAAAAATGTGAACCTTGACTCCTACCTCGTACCATACACAAAAGTTAACTTGAGTTGGATCACATACCTAAATGCCAAAGGGAAAACCACACGGATTCTAAAGGAAAACAGAAGAGAATATCTTTACAACAGGTAGCAGAGACTTCTTAGACACAGAAAGCAATGAGCACAAAAGAAAATAATGATAAATTATTTTTAACATCAAAACTGAAATCTCCTATTCATTAAAAGTCACTATAAAACGAAAATAAATAGACAAACTTCAACCTTGAAGAAAATATTTTTCAAAATATATAGACAAAGAATTTGTACATGGTATGTTTAGCTCTTAGAACTCAATAATTAAATGACAAAAACAAAAATGAAAAACCTCACAGGAAGGCCCTCTATAACAAATCAAAAAAAAAATCATTATGAGACAAATTTGTTCTTTTCATTGCTGGGCAGTTATAATAGACAATGCCTCCTTTTATTCATCTGAATATCTATTTAATAAAAATTAACTTCGGTTCTGGAAATACTAAAGGGAATACAACACCGATTGCTTCCCGGTGAAGGGAGTAAGTAAAGTGAGTGAAATCTAATGAGTCAGACAAGAAACAGTAATGACGAAACGCCATTATAAGCAATGTAAAGGGAAGTGTGGAATACTGCAGGGGCAAAAAGGAGGACTAGAGCACTCTGGAAAAAAGCGAAGTTTACCCAAAGGAAGAAACATCAAAGCTCAGGCCTGAAGGACAACAAAATCTGCTAAGAGGAAGCACACATCTGGGGTGGATAGAGGAAGAGGCATGGAGCAACAGGGAGATTTCAGACAGATGAAACAACATGAGCAAAGGTGAGAAAAATGATGGCGTGTTGGGCAATTTGAAGAGTTTTGCTTGGGCAGTCACATGGGGTCTGTCGGCAAGCCTGGTCCTAGGAACACCTAGGCTATTGGACTACACCAAGGTAGAGATTACACTTGCCCTTGCTTGGCAGAAGGAATAAAAGAAGTTCATGTTCTGAACAGATACTGTACAATAGGGTCGCCAGTATCTAACTGAGGCAAAGTCTATTCCCTCTAATTTCCCCAGCTGACCACCCTTAAAAATATAGTTCGGAATCCATCTCTCTGAGACCTTCTTGCCTTCTCTTACAGCATATTGTAGCTCTCTTTATAAAGACATCGGATTGAAGTAATTATTTGTTTCCTCACCAAATGAAGAGTGCCAAAGGCAGGGTGACAGTTCATTAATCTATGCTAGCAGCTTATAATAGGGAGCCTAAAACACAGCAGACATTTAATCATCAAAACTAGGCCCCTCCTCCTTCCACATACAAAGTATAAGTGATATATCCAGCAACCATGTTCCACTGACCATTAAGAACAGGCCGATTTTCAAAATTTCTGTCCTGTTTTCTCTCAATAAACAATCAAAGTACCCTAGAAACTCCAAATGACATTTTTCACAATGCCTTTTGCAATTTGAGTGAACACAGCAATTCTTTGTTTGACCATGAGTACCAATTTTTTCATTCAGAGAATGAGTTCACCAAAGTATATGCCACGTTGCCTGCAAGCGTTAGTGCCTACGAGGCAGAAATTAATTGTGAGAATGTTCCGTTCAATTGATAGCGTGCTGTGGTTCCTCGGGGCTTATTTAAACTATCAACAAAACTTGTTTCTTTGCTTTGACATTTGAACCAGCTATATAACGTTGGGCAAGTGTTTTGATTCCCATACATCTACATGCCAACGTTGAAAAATAAGGGACCTATTTTTCCCTCAGAATTGTTTCATGCCTGTATCAAAATACCAAGTTACCATGGTGATAGCTACTTTTGTAAATAGGGCAACTCTACCCCCCTATAGAAGCAAATTTAACACAAAAGGGAGGCAAAATAAGCTCTGAAATAGAGGACAAAAGAGGCTGGGGAAAATCCCCACAGTGAAAGAGATAAAGGCTGTTCCAGAGAAAAGTCTTGGAAGATGTTAGGCATTCCTCTTCCCACCCCTGGACAGTCCAAAGTGGAAGCCTAACGGGATAGGACCTTGAATATATGTAGTGAGGGGATTGTGCAGTGGCAGCACAGGGAGGCTGTGTCTGCTGAGCACAGTGAAAATAAAGTGTTAATAATGACATTAATAACTAACATTCGGTGAGAGCCGACTCTGGGCCAAACACCGTGCTATTTAGTACACAAACTCATTCAATCCTCCGAACACTTCTGTGAGGTAGATCATAAGGCTATTAAGGAATTAGGCTGGAATTCAAACTTGTGCACTTAACCTCCTTACTTTATGGCCTGAAAAGTAATGAGGAAGGAATATGAAAAGCTAAAGGAGAGAAACTGGCCTTCCCTTTGCCTTTAGAAAAAGAGTGTGGAGGAGAGGGTAAAAGAAATCAGAAGTCAGGGTTTGACTGATGAGAGTTAGCCATTGTCCTAAGTAGGAGGGGGCTCAGACATGGACAGCCAGGCAGGATAAGGAAGAAGTGGGGAGGAGGAAGTGAACAGCCAGCCATGGGGAAAAGCTGCACTCAGGACAGGAGAGGAAAATCTCTGCCAACTGATCTCTAAGGAAAGTGAGGTCTTCAATGGGCACACAATTAGCTTCTTTGTGTGAAAATATCCCTTGCTGGCTCCCCACACGTCTCTGAGCTATATGCCTTGTTTTGGTAAAGTTATTTTACATTTCATTTTAATCAAATGTTGACAAATTGATAGGGTTGAGGGGATGGGAGGCCTGTGACTTTGCTCGTTATTTACTCCAAGTCTGAAACAATCTTGATTTCTGGCTTCCTTTAGCCTGGAGGCTCTGTGAAGGAATAAAAGGGAAGCTTCAATGTTCTGTTTCACCCAGTCTAGAAGAAGAGACGGGCAGTGGCTTCAGTGATCCATAATGATAATGCTGAAGTGGCTTCCAGGGAAGGGCCCTAGCCTAGGAGAAACAGAATAGCTTGTCAGAAAAGCCTGCAACTCTCCTCCAACATTCAAGACAGCAAGCCCTAACCAGTCTGATTGTAGTTCTAGTGTAAGGGATAATAAACTGTTGTTTAAATGTCAATACCATGACTAAGGCAAAAAAAAAAATGAATATTGTTCTGCAAAATAGGTTCTTTGGAAGTTTGTATACTCATTTAAATGAAGGTGCCACTTGTGTGAAATCCATGGGAAATGTCTTGGGGAACAATTGCAATCATTTGAAATCATGCCGCATTTTTAGCCCAGAATTTTACTAACCAGATTCATTACCCATTTTATTCATTATACTGAACTCCACATAACTTTCTTTCAAAAACTGAATCTATTGTCAAAGGATTAAGATTCTCTACTGAGGATTTTTCTGAAGTGTTGTAAGCTCTGAGAGCAATTCCAAGAGAAACTCCAGATGTGTTTTGGTCAAGGGTCAGCAGCAACGGCCACTGTGATCTCCAAAGGTGACTACTTTGATGTGGCCTGTACTCACACAGACGTGTAAATTTTGGTAGACTTAAAATATATCAGCTACTTTTCTTATCAGACACACCTATTAGATTACAACTAACAATACGGAATAATGGCTTAAACAGTAAAGATAATGTTTATTACTAATTTATTACTAATTGTACCATTCTCGCGGAGAAAATTTTCTGTTTTTAAGTTTGGTTTACTGCAAAATTTTTCATGCAGATTTTTGCTTTTGGAAACTGTGTTCTTAAAGAAAAACAAAATCTTACTAAAAAAATTCAGACTTGAGTCATTCAAACACACTCGTGGAATTAAATACATATTTTCCTACAACAATTGGATAAAGTTCCCCACAGTGATTTCAATCAGTGATGAAAGTTTAACCAATTACTTTGATCAATGAAATCACTCACAGACATTTTCTAAGGACATCCATGTCCCACTTGCCATTATAGTGCTCATGGCACATTTACTGCATTTAGCTCTATGCAAATTACCTTTATTGTGTGCATCTTATTTAAACAAAATTGTTAGCTCCTTGAAGGTAGAGCATTAACTATGATAGTGCTGAACACCAGGAAAAGAGTCTGATATATTAAATGCGATTGATTGGTCATAATAAGCAAAACTACAATGCAATAACCAATAACCAATGCAAGTAATAAAAATAAAATAAAATTATTTTTCTCTATTATTACTATTTCCTTCATTTAAAATATATGCATAACATTTTTAGCTTTTCTACAGCTCCTTGTTATTCGATATAAAGAAATTTGACTGATAATAAGACTTACCCCTGGCAAATTTAACTGGATCAATATTTGCATGATTTAATTTTATCTTAATTGGGTATCCTGAGACTCACTGCAGGGGGATTTTTCTCAATATGTGCCAATAAGTACTTTTCTTCCGTTTGTTCTTCTTAAACTTATATCCAAAGGCAAATATTCCAAATGTTCCTCTTTCTCCATTGATACTGCACTCAGAACTAAACTGCATTATTATTAAGATTCTACTATCCTCAAATGCAAGCCAGCTCACATTAGGGACCTACAGATGGAGGAGGAAGCAAACCTAACACTTTAAATTGTAACTTTAAAAGACCTTTTCAGGAGTATTCTGTTTTAATGCAATGCAATTTCAAATTGCTATAAAAAGCCTGTTTCTAATGTAAACTATATTTCTCCTGGAATCTCACATATTTCTTTACTAAATAAATTGCATTAGTTCAAAAGAACTATCAAATATATAAAAGGCATAATCATGTTACAATGAACACTCATGTAGTCATACCTATTCAAAGAATAACAATGTTAAAATTTCCATGAAGTCACCTGGGTGTCCCTCCCAATCCATTTCCTATTTGTCACCCTCAGATATTACTATTAGCCTATCTATGTGTTATACTTATCATTTCCTCATGATTTTTAAGTGTTACCAAAACTGTTGTGACCCTAAATGCATTGTTTTTTAACTTTTAATTCTGAAATTATTTTAGACTTATTAAAATGTTTCAAAAATACTACAGAGAGTTCCTGTATTGTATAGTCTTCGCCCAGCTACCCCTAAAGTTATCATCTTTCATAGTTCAATGATCAAAATCAGGAAACTAACATTGGAAAACACCAGTATTAGCTAAAGCCTTTTCAAATCACCCTTTTTTCCACTAGTGCTCTGTTTCTGTTCTAGGTTCCAATCCCAATTCTTACTTTGCATTTCATGTTGTTCTAATTTGCATATGTCATTATGATTGAATTTGAATACTTTTCCATATGTTTCAGGACTGTTTTATTTTTTGTGTGTGTGTGAATTGTTTATTTACATCTTATTCAGAGTTTTCTATGAGGGGCTTGATTCTTTGTCCTTCTTTGTTTTTTTTTAAAGATTTTATTGGGGAACTGGGGGAGGGGAATCAGGAGAAGGGAACAGACAAGTTGCTGTCCTTTGGTTCTTCAGTCTAGTTGTGGAGGATGTCTCTTCTTTTTCAATGGTCTGTTGACTTTATTTTTTATTTTTTTTTTTAGCTGAGCCATCCTGTCACCTGTTGGCAGCTCAGCTCAGGCTGGGACTCAAACTGCTGTTGCTCAGACAGAACTCACACTCTTGAGCAAGCTCTTAACCAACTGAGCCACTCAGTCGGCCCTTATTTTTGATATTTTGTGCCACATGAAATTTCAATTTTTATGTGGTCAGGCTTATCAAACTTTTCTTTTATTACCTCTATATTTTGACTCTTAGAAAGTTTTCTTCTACCTTGAAGTTAAAGAGTAATTTACCTATGTTTTATTCTTATACTTGTATGGTTATTTTTTTACATTTAGATCTCTAACCCACTTGGAATTTATTTTTGTTTATGGTGTAGTATACACAAGATTGGACAAATAAGCTCATGAACTCAACCTAAAAAAAGTGCTACATACCTCATTGCTGAATATCACTACAGTCACCTTCAAAGTATTTCCCTTGGGAATCTATGCACTGACACCAGTGCTTAGTTCACCCTTCAAAGTTATTTTAGAGCTCTTTTTCTGTAATGGCCATCAGAGCTGTTGTCGTATTACCCTTGATGTCCTGAATGTCATCAAAATGTCTTCCTTTCAATATTTCCTTTATCTTTGGGTAAAGAAATAAGTCACCGGGGGCCAGATCAAGTAAGTAGAGAGGGTGTTCCAATACAGTTATTTGTTTACTGGCTAAAAACTCCCTCACAGACAAAGCCATGTGAGCTGGTGCATTGTCGTGATGCAAGAGCCATGAATCGTTGGTGAAAAGTTCAGGTCGTCTAACTTTTTCACATAGCCTTTTCAGCACTTCCAAATAGTAAGCTTGGTTAACTATTTGTCCATTTGGTACAAATTCATAATGAATATTCCCTCTGATACCAAAAAAGATTAGCAACATCATTGCAACAAGTTCACAAACTTAATTGTCAGACCTTGTAGATTTACTTGTATCTTTCTCCTAGTGGTTAAACAGTTATCTTGGCACTATTTATTATAGTAAATTTTGACCCAGTGATTTGAGATGACAACTTTATCATATAGTGATTTTATATATGTATTTGAATCTTCATCAGGGCTATATATTTTATTCACTGGTCTGTCTAGTCATGCACTAGTACCATAATGGTTTAATTATAGAATATTTAGCACAGAGCACAGTGGTGCAGTTGAAGTGTGCTGGGCCCAAAATGATAGAACCTTTACAAAGGGTGTGAGGTGGTATCTCAATCTAGTTTTTATTTTCACTTCCCTAATGATAGCGATCTTGAGCATCTTTTCATGCTTATTGATGACTTGGATACCTTCTTTGGAGAAATGTCTATTCAAGTTTTATGCTCATTTTAATTTTTATTTTATTTCATTTTATTTATTATTTATTTTTTTATTTTGTTATTGAAGAAGAGTATGTTTTTCCAGGACCCATCAGCTCCAAGTCAAGTGTTGTTTCAATCTGGTTGTGGAGGGCACAGCTCAGCAGCGCATGTGGGGCTCGAACTGGCAATCTTAGTGTTGTGAGCACTGCACCCTAACCAACTGAGGTAACCAGCTTCCCTTATGCTCATTTTTTTTTAATTGGTGAATTGGGGAGGGGAACTGTGTTGGGGAGGAGAACCAACCAAGCTTTGTTCTTCAATCTTGGTTGTGGAGGGCGCCAGTTGCCATCTGGCTGCCCGTCGGCAGCTTGTGGCCTCTAAGCTCAAGGTGCTGTATTACAGTCTTAGCTGCGGGTGGGCGTAGCCACCATGCCATGTGGGAGTCGAACCAGCAGCTTTGTTGTTAAGAACACGCACTCTATCCACTGAGCCATCCGGGTGGCAGCTCAGCTCAAGGTACTGAGTTCAGTCTTAGTTGCCGGCGGGCATAGCCCACCATTGAACAGGCAGTCTTGTTGTTAGGAGCATGTGCTCTCACCAGTTCATCCATCCTGCCACCTGTTGGCAGCTCAGTGGCAGCTCAGCTCAGGCACAGTGTCACTGGCCCATGTGGGAATCAAACCAGTGGCCCTGTTGCTCAGAGCTTGTGCTCTTAAGCTAACTCTTAACCAACTGAGCCACTCGGCCGGCCTCCCCATGCTCTTTTTAAATTGGGTTGTTTGTTTTCAGTTGTTGAGTTTTAGTTTGCTATATATTCTGAATATTAATCTCTTGCCAGATAAATTATTTGCAAATATTTTTTTGCCACTTTGTGGATTACCTTTTTATTCTATTAATAATGTCTTTTAATGCACAAAACTTTTAATTTTCATGAAATCCAGTTTGTCTGTTTTTCTTTTGTTGCCTATGCCTTGATGTCATCCAAGTCGTTATGGACAAGTCAAATGTTATGGAGTTTTTGCCCTGTGTTTTCTTCTAAGAGTTTTATAGTTTTAGCTCTTACATTTAGGTCTTTGACCTATTTGAGTTAATTTTTGTATATGGTGTGTGGTAAGTTTCCAACTTTATTTCTTTCTACATGGATATTTAGTTTTCACAGCACTATTTATTAAAAAGACTGTCTTTTCCACCATTGAATGTTCTTGCACCTTGTCATTAATCATTTGATTAGATACATGAGGGTTTCTTTCTGGGGTCTCTGTTCTATTCTGTTGGCCTATATATCGGTTTTTATGCCTGTCCATACTGTTTAACAAATGAGTTTAGTAAGGTCTGTAAGAGAATGAAAAAACAAGGTACAAGCTGGGAGACAATGTGTATAAATTGTGTGTTCAACAAAGACATTGTATTCAGAATATATAAAAAACTATTAAACTCAACAATAAGAAAACAAATGATTTAATTAAAAGAGAGAAAAGAACTTAAAAAGACAGTTCACCAAAAAAGATAATAGGTTTGGGAGAAAAGCACATGAAAAGATGATCAACATCATTAGTCATTATGGAAATGCAAATTAAAACTACAATGAGATACCATTATGTTCCTCTTATAATAACTAAAATAAATAATACTGGCATACCAACATTGACAAGGATACATAATAATGGAACTCTTATACATTATTGGTAGGAATGAAAAATGGTACAGACACTTTGAAAAATGGTTTGGTAGTTTTTCACAATGTTAACTATATACTTACCTTATACATTTCAACCCCACTACTAGGTATTTACCAGATAACAATAAACTTATGTTTATACAAATGTATAGCAGCTCTATTAGTAATTTGCCCCAAACTGGGATTAACCTAAATGTTCTTCAATGGGTGAATGAGTAAATAAACTGTTATAGTCACATGATGGAATACCAATCAGCAATGAAAAGGTGTTCACATTGAAACACACAAAAACTTGTGAGAATTGCCAAGTTCGAAATTTGTAAGGCAAGCCAGTGGGCTAGCAATTTGGGTGAGAGGTGATGTTGTACTCTTGAATCCTAAGGTAACCTGGAGACAGAGTTCCTTCCTCCTTGACAGACTCTAGTCATTTCTCTTAAGGCCTTCCACTCATTAGATCAGGCTCAGCCACGGTTTTGAAGGCAATCTATTTTATGCAAAGCCTAATGATTTAGATATTAATCACATCTAAAAAATATCTTTGAAGAAACATTTAGACTGGTATTTGAATGAACAACTGGGCATCATCATCTAGCCAAGTTGACACATAAAATTGAACATCACATTGGATGTGAATTATCAATTCAATGAGAAACTCCTGGGACCACAGTCTTAGGGGGTGCCCCATGCTTTTGTGAGCTTCCCCTCCAGGAACTCCACCAGATTTTCATGGTAAAGGTTTGAGAAATAGCACCTCATGTTTCTGACAGGAGGAAAACAGTAATTTCTATAAACTGCATTGTCCCTCCCCCAATTCATATATTTTAGCTCTAACCACCAATGTGATGGTATTTGGAGATGGGGTTTTTGGGCAGTAATTAGGTTTAGATAAGTCAAGAGGGTGAGGCCACTATGATGGGATTAATGCCCTTATAAGAGACATCAAAGAGCTTGCTTCCCCACACCACCATGCCATATGAGGACACACCAACGAGGCAGTCAACTACAAGCCAGAAAGAGCGCTCTTCCTGGGGAACTGAATGTGCTAGCACCTTGATCTTGGACTTCCCAAGCTCCAGAACTGTGAGCTATAACATCTGTTGTTTATGATACCCAGTCTAAGGTATTTTGTTATAGCAGCCTGAGCAGACTAATACAATAATCATTGCGAAATATTCCCAGAACCTTCTCTGCAAGCAAGGCTTATGATTCAGAGAAGGAGACTCTTAACCCACCTGGGAAAAGCTCATCCTCCTACTCCAGCTCCCTCTAACCTTCCTTTTGATCTAAGAGAGCAAAACATAGCCAACAGGAGTCAAGGTTTCAATGAAATACACTGGAAATGTTGTGGCTGGAAAAGGGAGTAAGAGATGGGCAAGAAAAGCCATGCAACTGAATAAATATTTGTGAAGCTCATAAAAACAAGACAAAGGCTCACTATGAGACCGATTTTATCATAAGATTACAGAATGTTTTCCTCCCTCACTCCAGTATAATAACAGTGGATGACAACAAAAAGAGCTTCAACACAGAGACTCTTTGATGAAGAGTACTTAGGGAAGTCCAAAGTCAAGAGGTAGAGACAAAAACAAAGACACTACAGGAATTTGAAACCCCAGGTACCTATTGCTACAGCAAACATTAGACATGGCATATCACAGTCAGGTTGCCATAAATCCTTATACTAAAGGCCTACTTACTTCCGCTTCTATTACCCAATACAACATGCCCTGCTTTCAACTAAAAATGACAAGTCATGCCAAAGGGTGAAAAAAAGAGTCTGAAGAGACAAGGAAACCAAAATCAGACTGAAATCTGACACAGATGGTGCAATTGCCAGATAGGAAATTTAAAATACTTATCAACATGTCAAAGTCTGTAAAGGAATAAGAACACAGTATGCAAGAACAAATGGGTAACTGAAGAGATGGAAACTTTAAGGAAGACTCAGAAGGGAATTCTAGAAATCAATAACAAAGTAACAGAAATGAAGAATGCTTTCCATGGGTTCATCAGTAAATTTGGCACAGCCAAGGAAAGAACCAGTGAGCTTGAAGGGAGGTCAATAGAAACGTTCTAAACTGTCATGCAAAGAGAAGAAAAAAGTAAAAAGAAAAAACAACAACAAAAAAAACCCAAACCCCAAAACCCAGAGCAGAACATGCAAGATTGTGGGCAAATGCAAAAAAATGCCATACACATAATTGGAATATCAGAAGACAAAGGAGAGAGTGGAGTACACATACTAATGGCCAAGAACGTTTCAATATTAATGGCAGACAAGAAACCACAAATCCAAGAGCCTCAGAGAACATCAAGCAGGATAAATACCAAATAAAGCACACTTCGGCAGATTATATTCAAACTGCAGAAAGACAAAGAGAAAATATTGTGGTGATGGTTGCGCAACTCTATTAATTTAATAGACATCATTGAATTGCCCAATCATAATGAGTGAATTTTATGATATGTAAATTATACCTCAATAAATCTGTTAAAAAACCAAAGCAGTGACTCAGAGCGATATTAAAAGCAAGTGCTGATGTCAAGGCAGAAAACCAACATTTATCTACATCAGGGAATCATTTCATATTTTTTCCACATACTCAAGACTCTCAGGAGGTGAATTAAAGAGAGGTCCAGACCCGTGCTGCTCTGCAGTAGGTGGATTATTGAGCGGAAATCCTTGGCATTGCTATTCCCTTTATACTTGGTAACCTCTTTGACCTGGGTGAGGCAATGTGAAATAAATCAGCGTTTTATCTGCTGCTGTTCAACAGCCCAACTTTGAATCTGAGTGTTTCAACCATTCATTTCCCCTCATTTTAAATTTGCTCATGCTTTAACATTTTCTCTTCTACCTGACATATATTTTCTGGTCCTAATTTTCAAAAAAAGATCAGGGCAAGCTACCATGGCACAGGGTGAGATGCCAAGGAAGCCCCAAATTCCCAGGGACAAGAGTCAGCCAGGCAGATGTGCCTGCAGTGGGACTCCTCTTTCTTTTTAAAACGCATGAGAATTTTCTCTTGGTAACCCACGTTTTCCCCTTTCTTCAAGAGAAAAACAAAACAAAACAAAACAAAACAAAATAGAGCTTTCAGAGTGAAACAGCTTCACTGACATTTTCCCTCTGATGCAATGCTTATCTGCTTCCCTCTGAAGGTTTCTCATTGGGTTTATCTGTCTTATGCTTTTAACAGTTTCTGATCTGATTGTTGGTATTTGCACAGCTCTGAAGCATTTTAATCTCTACAGTGGAGATCTATTATAAGGGTTGATTGCCAGGGAAGAACATGATTTTCAGAAACACTTTTGTCCTTCAGTGGTAATCAGCACACAAATGCATCCTGCCTCTTCCCCCTTTAACCTTTGCTGCCATTAGGAATGTTTTCATAAGATTTTAGGTTTTCTAATCTAGTAATTAGCTAAAACAATTTTATTAGGAGAAAAAAAGGAAGTGAGAGAGGAGAGGATAGAATACTGGTTTAGAAATGAGAAAATCCATTCAAGTTTAACCTCTGACACTGTGTAACCCTGGCTGGGCAGATCTCTCAGGCAGCATGGTTTGACAGTGTAAGTACCTCTGAAGCATATGAGGGCTGACCTGATCAGATTCACATCCATGCAGCAAAGCAAGTTATGCAGGAAAGATTAACTGAAATGGTTTCATTGAAATTGATTTACCTTAGCCAGAGAAAAGGGGCAAAGGGCAAATAAATGTCTATGAAATTGCTTTGGTCAATTCCTCCTTAGGGGGCAGTGAGCCATTATCCAAATACCTGATCCATAGGCCCACTTGGTTTCTTTTAATAGCCTGCTCAGAATAGACCCAACTTCACTGTCATGATCACAAAGGGATGTAAACAGAAGATTGTTTTCTTCCTTTTTTTTAACAGTGTAGGAAAAAGAAGGGATGAGCAGAGTACTGGGTTCAATCAAGGAATTCTGCTTCTCAAGAGATAAGTTCCTCCAAGGAGAAAAGGAGAAACTATAAACTTCCTCAAGGGATTCAGCAGCATTGATGTGTGAATAAATAAACTGTGTCTCCAGGCTGTGAGCAATTTGATGTCATACAGTTTTATCTCCCTCTTTAGAGCCTCTCTATCCTCTATCTTTTATCAATGGCGCAAACCTTAAAACCGAAGATTAAAGACCCTTGAAATGTCCCTGGACCTATAAATGTGACCTCAAAACATTGGACTTTCTCCAGGAAGTATACTTCTATTGCGTTTTTATAAAGCAAATTGATTCATGATATATTCTTTAGATTTGCTTTCATGAGTTTTGGAGTCGGAAGTGTACTGCAGGTGAATATACCTTGGCATAGAGTAGATGCCAAGCAAAACCAACAACAACAACAAAACCAAACAGTGTCTTCTCAAGTTACAATCACAAATACAGCTGCATAGAGCAATTTTATTTGAGTTATGGATTTTAATCATTTCAAAGTACAATTTCTCACTATGTTACTTGGGCAAATTACATAGTCTTTTCTGGGATTAAGTTTCTTCACCTTGAAAGTGAGAATAATAATTCCTAACTTTCCTAGTTGTTCTATTAAATTATAAAATATATTTAAATATCAAACATGATGTCTGACATATACATTATAGTCTTCATTTCTATTTTTTGTACTTTTATTTATTATATCCCGAACTGGAATTGTTTTACAACCTGCTTTAAAATGATTGTGAGATAAAGACATGATAAGTAATGGGAAAATATTGATTAAATCATTAGAGGGCACATTAAGTATTAATAGATTACTTGCATACTTTGAATTCTAGTAAAGTTTGACTCTGGAGAAACCTCAAGATCTCTGTGACCTGAAGATTTATGATTGGACAAGTTAACATTTGACCAGGTTATTTCACTGGCCTGTTGGTCAGAAAGACATAACAAATGATGATACTAGTATTTCTAGTCCCCCCATGAGATTCGACCCTATTAACAAGTTGTGAGTATTCAAGCCAATGACAATTTACAATCCTGGTGTATAAAAAGTCCTCACTTAATGTCCCTGATTGATTTTTGAATCTGTAACTTTAAGTGAAACAACATATAATGAAACCAATTTTACCATAAGCAAATTCATATCAAGGAGATTAAGTTCCTACAGCATATTTCTGGTCACAAACTTCTAAATAAAGACCCCAAACTCTTCTAATATTAAACATTGACATAAATGTGAGCTATACGTACATTTAAGAAAGATCAATAAAAACAAATAAGAGAATCCTTTTCCAAACTGCTTTTCCAGTTCAAGATAGTAGGTGGCTAGAGCCTTTGCTGGCAGCTTAGGGCACAAAATGGGAACCAACCCTGGGTAGGACATCCTTCCATCTCAGGGGGCACTCACACCCACACATATATTCTCTCAGACTGGGACAATAAAGACACACCAGTTCACCGACCGAATGTGCACATTTTTGAGATATGGGAGGAAACCTGAGTACCTGGAGAAGAGCCCCGCAGACATGGGGAGAAGGTGCAAATTACACACAGATGGTGGCCTGGCAGAAATCAATTTTCTTATTCTCATCAACCTTATGATGAAGCAACGTTGACTGCAATGACAATATTCAAGGACATGCTGTAGTTTGTTAATCAAATGGTCCAAAGTCAAAGACATGAGTCCTTTAAACCTAAGAATATGAATATTTCAAAAGAGAAAGCAATACCTACCATTGCTGGGTGACTACTTTTGTAAACATCATTGGGAGGGTCTATGTAATAGTCCAGGCCAATAAGATGCGTAAATGACATTAGAAAGTATGGTCATTTAATCTATGACAAAGAAAACAAGAATATACATTGGCCTAAACACAGTCTATTCAATAAATGGTGCTTGGAAAACTGGACAGATACATGCAATCAATGAAACTGGACCAGCTTTTTACTCCATATACAAGAATAAACTCAAAATGGAATAAGGACTGAAATATAAAACCCAAAACCATAAAACTCCCAGAAGAAAACATAGGAAGTAAATGCTCAGACATTACATTTAGTAATATTTTTACTGATGTATCTCCTTGGGCAAGGGAAACAAAAGAAAACATAAATGAATGGGGCTACATCCATCAAACTAAAAAATTTTTTGCACAGCAAAGGAAACCATCAACAAAACAAAGACATCCTACTGAATGGGAGAAGATATTTGCCAATAAGGGTTTAATATCCAAAATTTATTTAAAAACTCATACAACTCAATACCAAAAAAAACCAAAAATCCTATTAACAAGTGGGCAGAGGAGGTGAATAGACATTTTTCCAAAGAGGACATACGCATAGCGATGGACCTATGAAAAGATGCTCAATGTCACTAATTATCAGAAAATTACAAATAAAAACCACAATTTACCTCACACCTGTCAGAATTGTCATCATCAATAAATCAACAAAACAACATGTGTTGGCAAGGATGTGGAGAAAAAGGGAACCCTCGTGCACTGTGGGTGGGATTGCAAATTGGTGCAGCCCCTATGGAAAACAGTATGAAATTTCCTCAAAAAATTAAAATAGAACTACCTTATGACCCAGCAATTCCACTCCTGTTTTTTTATCCAAAGAAATCCAAAACACTAATTTGAAAAGATATATACACCCCTATGTTCACTGCCATTCTATTTACAATAGCCAAGATATGGGAAAAAAACCTGAAATCCATCAATAGACTATTGGATAAAGAAGAAGTGGTACGTATATACAATGGAATATTACTCTGCCATAAAAAAAGAATGAAATCTTACCATTTGTAACAACATGGATGGACCTAGAGGGTACTATGTTTAGTAAAATTAATCAGACTGAGAAAGACAAATACCATGTGATCTCACTTCTATGTGGGATCTAAAGAACAAAATAAAAGAATAAACAAAACAAAAATAGACTCATAGATATAGAGAACAAACTGATGGTTACTAGATGGGAGGGAGTTGGGGGCCCTGTGAGAAAAACAAAGGATTTAAGAAGCACAAATTGATAGTTACAAAATAGTCACTGTGACGTAAAACACAGCATGGTGAATATAGTCAATAATATTGCAAAAACTATGTACAGTGTTAAGTGGGTACTAGACTTCTCAGGGGATGGATTACTTTATACATTTTCTAAATGTCTAACCATTATGCTGTACACCTGAAGCTAATACAAAATAATATTGAATGTCAACTATAATTTAAAAAAATAGTCATGAGGATATAAAGCACAGTGTCAGATGGATTATAGACTTATTGGGGTTATCACTTTGTGAGGTATGTAAATGTTGTTTTGTACACCTGCAACTAACAAAAAGAAAAGAAAATGAGAGTAGAAGATTAAATGTTCAAGTTTTTAAATAGCAACAGAGAATTCTGTGTTCTTGGGTAGGTCCTTTCCTTTCTTGACTAAGTCATTTTAAGTACGTATTTCCCAGTCTCCAAATGGTATAAGTGGATCTGGGCAGCTTCCTGTAGTATTTTGAGCATATCTATCTCAACTTTTTTCCTCATGCTGCATTTCTGCCTATCAAACACTGATGTGTATACATGGACTCTTATTATTCAGTCATACTGTTCATTCAGTATTGTTTTTTCCCACATGCTAAACTCTGTGTATGGTGCTAGCCAGTTCCATCTGAGTTTCTTCCCATGGACTGTAATTTCCCTTACCATATTATAGATCATTACCTCGGGTGCTTTTGCTGCTCCAGAGATTCTTTTAGGTACCGTATTTGCCGGCGTATAAGACGACTGGGCGTATAAGACGACCCCCTAACATTTCCACTCAAAATACAGAGTTTGTTATATACTCGCCGTATAAGACTACCCCCTCTTCCGCACACCTTCCACACACCAAATAAAAGGTAAAACAATATCAGATTTGATTTCAACATTTTAATTTATATTCAAATACTTATGACATGCAGGAAAACTGTCACAAGGCTGTATGTAATCAAACATATACATAAAACAGTGCAAGTTTATTACCGGTAAACATACTGGTAATTCACTAAAGAAGTGTACCTGGCGTATAAGACGACCCCCCACTTGGAGGCATATTTTTCAGGGCCAAAAAATTGTCTTATACGCCGGCAAATACGGTACTCCTTGAGCTCCATGAAAAGCAACTGTTAGAAGTTTTTGTTCTTTAATTAATCAAAGACGTTCCAGGCAATCAAAAATTATTCAGTATTCATAGAATGATGTTGCACAGATTCATAAGAATATAAATCTGAGTTACAGACATTACTACCTTCAGTTAGTGCTTTCTGGGAACATAATTAGTGGGTTGTATTTATGGTTATTTTTCTCTTTTGTTCCTTTTAAAAAGATTCTAGAATTTTTTAGGACTACAATTGCTGGAACAATTCCTTACAAAATGCTGCCATTGTTTTTCCCAACAAATAATTTCAAATCATGAACTTTCTCATTGCTAGGGTTATCAGTTTACCCTGTGATGACCAAACTTCAAGTATTATTGGTATAATAAATGATCTCTGGCAGGACAGAAGTCAAAATCCTTACATACCCACTCTGTGACTCAGGTATGTATGAGATGCAGTAATAATTAGGAAAAGCTTACTTGCTAAATTCGTACCAAACTCCCCTAACAGATAGTGGTTAATAGTCCAGGTGTCTGCATGCATCTAGTAGAGGCTAACGAGAAAATTAATTATGTGTTCTACTAAACAAACTGCTAATACATATTTGTTTCACAAAACCAAACAATAAAGTTCTATTAAAGGATGTGCAAGATAAACAAAGATAAGAAGATTGGAAATTGTCTCCCAGATTAGCTAATCTTTTCTCTCTTTTCTTTAGCTTTCATTAACCTATGAGATTCTTTTTGTATCTCCAGTGCCCAATAGAGCCCAGCACACAGCTGAGGCACCACGAAAGACTGTTGAATGAATGAGGGACAGCACGTCTTTAATCTTAAAAGACCATAATGCTGGGTTTTCTTAGAATTTGTTATACTCATGTGTGTATCTTTAACTATCAAATGGGTGTGTTGATGCACATATGGATGAAGACTTTTAAATTCAGCAGTTCCTCTAGTTCAAAATATCTATAGACTATCTATGTTAAAAGTGTGGAGATACAGAAATAAATATGAGATAAAATGTTCAGCCTTCATGGAGTAAACAAACTATTTCTTTCTTTTCACAACCAGAAAGAAGACAAAAAGAAATTAATTTCATGGTTGAAAATTTTAAAAGTGTCACTGAACATTTAGGTTAAGATTGCCAGTTAAAATACAGGATACTTCATTAAATTTGAAATTCAATTAACAACGAATCATTTTTTAGGATAAGTATGTCCTGTGCAGTATTTGTTGCATACCTGTACAAA
>NW_017731575.1:1141290-1155048 GCF_001890085.2 Hipposideros armiger
AGAAATGCATCAAGGAGGAGAGCAAGGTCCTTGGATAATAGTTAATCACAGAAAAATTACTTGTTCAAAATGTTGAAGCTGAGCTTGGGAATAGACTTTTTTATTCACTTGTTTGTTGCGGGGCGAGCATGACACTGTGTCTTAGAATCTAGGCTTTGAAGTCAGACAGGCCAGTTCTACAACCTAGTAGATCTGTGAAGCTGGACAGGGAACTCAAGCTCTCCATGACCGAGTTTCTTCATGTGACAAATGAAGACAAATAGAGTGTTATCTCGTAAAGTTGTTTGGAAGATTAAAAGGAATAACACTGTAGTGTAATTGGCAGTGCTTGCCATATAATAAGTGCTCTCTCTATATTAGATTTACTCTTATAACCATTATTGTTTAGGTGGAACAAATCACCACTTCTAACCAGTATGAGAGATAGAAAAGCATTCGCTGACACCTAGGAGCTTGCCTGGCACTGGCAGCTAGGCCTTCTGTTGAGTATAAACAATTTCACAGAACACCAAGATCAGACAAAGCCACTTCTGACCACAACGGATTGAGACAAAAATAAAATCGTTCCATATCCATGCAGGAATACAAACAAAACATGAATAGTAACCACACATCAAAAATGACCTAACACCACCCTACGTTGGTTAATATGAATGACTAGCTAATGTGAAACCTGTAAAAATTTCCTTATTTACTTTAGCTTTGTTCTAGTTTTCCCTCTCTCCAGAGAAGATGTATCAAGTTATCTGTTTGTAATACTAGTGCCATTTCTTGATAGTATCCAATTGAGAACAAAGGCCTGCGTCCTTAAAACTTCCCCCAAATTACATAACACAAGCTTCACTCCTTTCTAACATGTCTTACTGAGATGTCCATTGCTACCCCACTGACCAGTGGTGTGCATTTTCTTTTGCTGCATGAGTCATTCAACGTTTTTTGTCTTCATGGTTCAATTTTCTCCTGTGCTTTTTCCATTTCTCATCACAAAACTGGGTTTGAAAGATATAGGTGCAATAAAAATATCAGTGAAAGAGTCATCATCATGAATTCATAAAGTTAAATAAAATCAAATGCCAGATTCCTGTAACTCAGTGATTACCTCTGGGTTTCAGAGAGCCATGTCAATTGTAGTTATTTTCTAGGTCCTTCTTTATTTTAGTAAGTGATCTCTTAAGAACACCAGAATATTTTCATTGTTGCTTGCATTTTTTCTTCCCATTTTCCAGCAGAAAAGAATCCAAGGATATACAGTAGTCTCCCATTATCCACGTTTTCACCTTCCTTCAGTTTTAGTTACCCATGGCCAATGGCAGTCTGAAAATATTAAATGGAAAATTCCAGAAATAAACAATTCATAAATTTTAAGTTGTGCACCATACAGAATAGTGTGATGAAATCTTGCATCGTCTCTCTCTGTCCTGCTTGGAATTTGAATCACCCCTTTGTCCAGCATATCCACACTGTATGTACTGTACATTATAAGATATTTTATTATAGTTTTTATTATAAGATATTGTTATAATTTTTCTATTTTATTATTAGTTATTGTTGTTAATCTCTTACTGTGCCTAATTTATAAACTAAACTTTATTATAACTATGTATGCATAGGAAAAAACATAGTACATATAGGGTTTGGCGCTATCTGCAGTTTCACGGGGGTGGGTGGAGGTGTCTTGGTGAGGCAGGATAAGTAGCCTAGGGAATTGACCTCCCCTCCAACTGCAAGATGAGGTGCCTCACTGGTTACACAAGTAACCAGTAACCATGACACCTGCTGCTAGAGAAAAACAATAACCGGTTTTATCCAGTAGGGCCAGCATCCCTGACCAAGACCTGACCTTTAGCTAATTATAACGTCATTAAGATGTCCTTTACATTGTGCTTACTACAACTCCCATCACACACCTGATGCCATGACAGTTCCAGAGGAACCAAATAAGGAAGAATACGCAGGAAACTGAGAATCCCACCTACCGGGAGGAGACAGAAAAGCCACCTCAATGCCACACCCCCATGTCCTGCCCCTGGTTGGGATAAAAATCCCTGATCTAGACTTGCTCAGGGCAACTCATTCTCAGAGTTCACCCGCACTTCCTCCTCAAGTATGTACTCTGGCTTTAATAGACTCCCTGTGCTTTCCCACACCTGCCTCATCCTTGAATTCTCTCTTGAGTGGACACAGGAACCTGGTCACTGCTGCTCTGTGTGGAGTCCTCTCTTGGACATCCCATGAGCCTCTGGCAACATTTCGATGTATTCCCCATGGATAAAGGGGAACTACTGTGATACTATTTAAAAAAGTTTATGGATATTTAATGTGCTAGTTTTTCTTGAATGTAGTTTCAGAGAACAATAATGATTGATATACATGGAAGCAAATGATACCTTCTACCCTTGAAAGCATTATCTATTTCTAGGGGTGTGGATTCTGCTAACAACAACTTTTCTTAGCTACTAGGACACAGCTATCCTTACTTTTTTGTGTCTACATTCCTTTAATTTTCTATAGTTTGGGACAAGAAAAGTTCCCCTTTCTTATTATTTTTGTTGAGTAAGAAACCCCGTTATTTCACCTCCAAGTTTGGCAGCATAAAATTAGCCCAGCAATCTCTGTAATTTGTGATATTGAAGGGTGCTGGGTATCAAAAATATCAGCTTGGTTTTTTTCAAGTTACACATACCTGGAGTGGAGAAAGAGAATTGGAATGAAGGGTTGAATCAGGAGCATGAGTATATTTATATTCTTTAAAAACTCCCCAGGTAATTTTTATTTGATCCCAATTCCCAATCCCCTAAGAACCACTCTGTATATGTAACACTGCCTCTAGATCAAAATGAAATAGAGTACTTTAGTGATATTAAACTTAGAATTAACTTAAGATCTACTATTTAATATTATCTGTAGTTCAAAACCTTAACAAATTTAGAACAGATCACACATCCAGCAAAGCTGATCTAATTGCTTGTTCTGCTGTCCAAATTTCCACGGCACATGATGTACCAAGGCCAAGCCCTGCATAGCAGTATCTCGCTGAAAATCTAATTTAAGGGACACAAGTAGTGATGATCCAGTTAAGACCGCTGAGGTTATGGCGAGGTAACCTCTATTTTTCATTCCCTAATAATTTTTTTTCAGAAAAATACTTTTGGGTATATATTTTATCTTGCTTAGCTTGGGCTCAAAAGTGAATTTGAGAGAGGAAGGCTTCAATAAAATTCAGTATGCTTTAAAGTGATGCTGCTGTGATCATCTGAATTTCCTTTGCTCCAAGAATATGCCAGCAGAATTTGCTTTAGCATATGCAACTAGATATATATGGCTTGGTTTCAGCCCCAGATGGTTTATTTTGAACATCAACCTTATGTGGACATTCTAATGTGGACAATGATGAATGATTAATGAAATTGTAACCAAATATTTCTTGTCTATGGAATTGTTCGAAACTTGGTATAGATATGACTTCATGAATCTCTTTCCCTCCACAATGAAAAATAGATGAATAGTGAATGTTCCCTCCTTAATCGAATCACAGTGTCTTCAGTACGGAGCCCAAAAGTAATTTATTGAAGAGCACTGTATAATCATTGTAAAGCCCCTTATTAACCCTGAAGTTTTCCCAAATAGGAAAAAAGGCACTTTTTAAGTATGTTTTTGTCACTAAATCACAACTTGGGTTTAAGTGTTGGATAGTTTGTGAGCTGTTCAGAGGAAATACGTAAGTATTTGTGCCCAAATATCTCTTATACTGTCAGGTACTAGATAAAAATACATAGTCAAATAAAAATCAATCAAACAAATAACTACAATATATACAGCAGATCTTTGGCTTGCCATTATCAAGTCCGCTTCAGTGCTGTTCTTAGACTTGATAGTCACCAAAGTACCGAGGTTAGAATTTGGAGAGAAACATTCTAGCATGCTCACCAATCAGCAAAGTTTCAAATATTGTATTTCAATTAAATTGTAGATAAAAACCACCTTTCAAAAAGCCTATCACCAAGAGCTAACTAATTACATCTCTTATGGTTGTTTGATTTTTTAAAAAACTGCAGAAAGTAGGATGTAATGTTCCAATGTTTTTGTTCATTGTTCATTTTGAAATATTGGTAAATTTTGTGATGATTGAGATGGTGCAAATGGGAGTAGCCAGGGGAAGAACATATGCAACAACTACTTTAAAGCAAAAGCTATTTTCTGTAACAAAGAACAAATGTGAAGTATTTCTTTGCCTTTCTATCACCCAGTTTGCCTTGTTCTCCCATCCTCCAGTCACTCCTGTCTCCCCCTTGATGCTCCTTCATCCTTCGTTTCCATGTTCCCTTTCCTTTAACTATTCAAAACCAGGGAAGAGTCTGGCTCCATAGTAACCTTCATGAGGATTTTATTTGATTATATTAGAATTAGATTTGATGAGATTATACTTGGGCTTTTCGTGCTTGAATAGTTTGGCTTCCTACTTCATTTTATGAAATTCTTGAAAATCAAATATGTTTACTTCTAGTATGACTTATACATTTATTTCTCAGTGGCAAAGGGTGAGATGAGGGTATCCAGAATCCAGTCAGTTTTTGGATGAACATCCCTGGAATTCGTGGAGAAGCTCGTTACTGTTGCCTGGAGTTTTTTCAAGGTTAGCTTACAGCAAGGGGCATGGGAGACATTGTCAGCCTGTTATTACTGCCAGCTGATCAACTTAAATGTAAATTGGCTTAAATGAGATCTGGCTGTAACAGGAAAGAAGAGACAAAAGCACACAATCACAGGGATGCTGGACTACAGGGAGGAATCTGGTGATGGTGCTTGCTTGCCACCATTCATGCCTAGAAACATTTTAATAGCTACAAGTAAGTTCTAGAAAGTACAATCCTGATGAGTGCATTTCTGAGAAAATCACATGGTTAAGAAGTACCTTTAAAAATTAAAAAACAGGGCCGGCCGAGTGGCGCGATGGTTAAGAGCTGGCTTGGGACGCCAGAGGACCGCGGTTCAGATCCCACATATGAGGGCCAGTGACACTGCCCTCCACAGCTAAGATGCTGAACAACAGCTCAACCTGGAGGTGGGCTGCCGTGAGTCGCTGGCGACGGTGTAGGCTGCAGCCCCTGCTGCAGTGGGTTGCCATGGGCTACTGTTTGTAGCCAGCAGCCGCAGTGAGCGGCTGTCCAGAAGCCGGCGACTGATCTGCCTTGCCTGGGAAGAGCGCAATGATGGTGCCAACTTGGGCCAGTGAAGCAACGTCCTCCACAACTAGACTGAAGAATAAAATGACAGTAACTTGTCTGTTCCCCTTCCCCTAATTCCCCAGCACAGTTCCCATCCCCCAATTGCCCAATAAAAAAAATCTTAAAAAAAAAATTTTTAAACAAAACAAAAAAACTCGTTATATATTTTTATTTAATTGTCTGAGCCTCTAAATACTTGGCTATTTTAACTTTCACTGTTTTTCACCCCAAAATAGATCTGAACAATCCTGAACATAAGACTTTACATTTCATCACATCAAATATAATGCCTGAAATCTTGGGATGATGAGAAAATGACAAGTAGGAAAAATAATTAAGATGCCATCCATTGATATTACTGACTAAGGTGTTTGATCAGACCCTAGTCTACTCATAATTAATTCAATTAATATATTTGACACCAGTATGTGGTGAGACCTAGGCAAGGAGATGGTGAAAGGAGAGAAAAGAAAAGAGACTTTATGTCATCTTCCACAGTTATGTGATAAAGAGAAGAAATAATAAAATGGTAGAAAAAATAAAATACTGCAAGAGCACCGAAGAAAAGCCGTAATTTCTGCTTGAAAGATTTTATGGAAAATAAATCATTAACTCAGTTTAATTTTATAAATCTTTATGGATGACAATTATACGTGAAGCTCTGTGCCAGTACTGGGGCTCTGAGGGTCTATAAAGCCTCTGGGCCAGGCTCTCATAGTCTAACCAGGAAACAGACAGATACACAAATAAACAAACAGGCATGAACGGAGGCTCTAGAGAACATGGCCCCACTTTAGAAATTACATGAAGTTTAATACTGCTGAGTTATCAATTGAAACAAGAGAAAGAGATTAGAAGTGCATGTATGGGCTAGATGAGAGAGATCCTTTTATGTCATACAAAGCACTTGAATTTCAATGTTCAAGTATTACCTTTTATGTTTAAGATAGACAATTTCAAGCATTCGAGTGACTCCAAATATTTATTCACACCCTTATCATATGTTATATAAAATGTTTTATGCTTTGCCTCAATTTCTCTTGCTCTATTCTTTTTAAATTTTTTTATGTTTTATTTTTTTAAAGATTTTTATTGGGGAATTGGGGGGATGGGAAAAGTGCTGGGGAATTGGGGGAAGGGGAACAGACAAGTTGCATTTTGTTCTTCAATCTAGTTGTGGAGGACAGTGCTTCACTGGCCCAAGTTGGCACCATGATTGTGCTCTTCCTGGGTGAGGCAGATCAGTCACTGGCTTCTGGACGGCCGCTCACTGCGGCTGCTGGCCACTCACGCTGGCTGCTGGCCACTCACGCTGGCTGCTGGCTACACACAGTAGCCCATGGCAACCCACTGCAGCAGAGGCTGCAGCCTAGCCGTCGCCAGCGACTCACGGCAGCACAGCTCCAGGTTGAGCTGTTGTTCAGCATCTTAGCTGTGGAGGGCAGTGTCACTGGCCCTCATATGTGGGATCCGAACCGGGGCCTTCTGGCGTCCCAAGCCAGTTCTTAACCATTGCGCCACTCAGTGGCCCGCTCTATTCTTTTTTTTAAAATGCCACCTTTTATTTGGCAAATGAGGGGTTGGAGAGTTCTTGTGAAGCTGAAGCTAGAGAAAAGCTTAAAGGGCTAAAGAGGAAGGAATTTTCATTTACTGAGCCTCACTGCAGGAGGTCATTCATAATCTTTATTTGATTTAATCCCCACATCAGCACTTTTGTTACCTGAAATGTCATCACCTCCACTTTATATTCAGATAGGGATACGCAGACTCAGAGAAATTCAGGATAACAAGTCAATAAACAGTGGCATCAGTTATTTGAACTTGGTCAACTCTACAGGTGACCACATTTCCAGAGGGGAGTTAGGTGGGTTTCTGGAAGCTGAGCCTGGGTCTGCAGCTTCGGGGCAACTGGCTCCAGAGCTTGAGTGACTCTGCTAGAGCACCTATATGAGGACTTGGCCACAGGCTGGTCCTTAACAGCGCTGGATGCCCCAGTTCTGACGGAGAACAAAGGGATGCATGCTGTAAATCAGGGCCCGGGAACTAGACCCTAAGGATTTAAATAAGAAATCCCCTCCATGAGAGCCCCTTGCTCCCTTCTGCTCAGCTTGGCTCAGCCTGGCTCTTTACACCGTTGCTCCTGCCTCTGCTCTTGCCTTCCGATTGGCTTTCTAACTGGCTTCCAGATCTGTAGGAGAATCAGAACTTTCTAAAATATGGGTTTCATTGCATCATTCCCCTTCTTAAACGACACAGTGGTTACAGCTTATTTTGCCGCTTAGCACCCGCTCTTCCCTGTGTGGCATCAGCTTTGGAGTAGACAACCTGTGTATTTCATTGGAACCCATGTGTGGATCACATGACCTGGGCTAAGACAATCAGCACATACTGTCCCCTTGCTCCCAGATCGGTTCAGGGATAGGCACAAGACCAAAATCAGCCCAGTCAGGGTCAGAGAGACTCAATTCTCGGATTTTTTGTTTGAGCTAAAAGAAATGGACTCTCTTTTTAGCTCCACAATGATGTAAATTGGGGTTCCCAGGAACAACCACATGGGGCCTCAGAATGGGGACCAGATCAGAGCGAGCAGAGCCAAGAAAAGGAGAGTGAGAACCCCTAGCCTGATGACATTGTTTACAGCTGGGATCAAACTGTGCCTTCACCTCTCCCAGATCTTGTCATTCTTATGAGCTAATACCACCCCTTCCCTTTTGTTTTGTCAAAGCTACTTTAAGTTGGTTTTTATTTTACTTGCAACCAAAAGGATCTTAACTGATATAAAAATTCTTTAATTTCTTTGCATTGCCTTCAGGAGAAACTTGAAATCCTTTAAATTGGCCTTTGGGGGCCCTCCATGATCAGACCCTGACTGCTGTCTTCAGCTCTGTCAATAACCACCTGTGCTCCACGTCACTCCTGGACACACCGTTACCTGGTGTTTCTGAGCTTTGCCCATGCTGTTTGCTCCCAGAGGAATAGCTTTGTCTGCTCTGCTCACATTGCAAGCTGTAACTTTGACCATCAGGGCTCAGCTACAGCATAAAGGGATCCCTTCCAGGAAACAAGCTCAGCCAGGCATGTCCTCTGTGCTCCCAAGTGGTTATATCCTAAGTTCCTTCAAGGTCATCAGTATATCTTGATTGCCATACCTCACCCCTAGTAGGTATAATGTAAATGTTGTTTGAATTGAATTGATTTATCAGCATAAATTATTTTGGAGGAAAAAAATTAATGCACCAACTACTTTCTACACAGTTGTTTTCAAAATAAGCAAGCATTTGCCAAATTCAAATGCTTTTTTCTTTAAACAAGTCTTTGCTGCAGATACAGCCTTAATTGCAAGCATAATTGTTCCTATAATCCTAGAACCAGCAGTGAATAAAAATTAAAATAAATAATAAACAATGAATAGTTTGCTATTGTTAAATAGTCTTATATTTATGGACAATTTAGTGGTATCTTTATGTATCATTAGTGGGAAAAAAAATCACCCTAAACTCTTTTACTCACTACAGGCTTTTTTATAAGGAATTCTAATACCTGAATATTATCAGGAAATTCAAATGATGCAGTTCCCATTCTCATGATTGAAAACTCTTACTTTTATCCAGTCATAATTCTGGCTCTTAAAAATCAGGACAGGCTAATATTCCATTTTTAACTTGTGTTTTCTAGGATATCTGGAATGGTCAATCCTTGACTCAGCCAATAGTTTAACTTAGGTTCCCAGGGAGTACATGCAGGAAATGCACCCTAAACAGATGCATCATCTTTATACTTGCCTAGGTTTTCGCCTTGAATCCTGGCTGGGCCCCTCCCCATTATTCCATGGGTGAAATATAGTGGTCCATTTTGTTACAAGCGCACATGAGAAGCCCAGCCCCTGCCTTCATTTTTCTGGTCCCACTTTGCTTTCCAAAAGCAGAAAGGGCTCCTACTATCCTGGCGACAGAGGAGAGAAGAAAAAGAGCAGAGAGCTATGTGAAGAAGCCAATTTTTAAGGGGTTGTTTTGGTCCTGTACTATTTATAATTCATTTCCCCTCTAAAAGCTACACCCCTTACTTAGTACAGTAGCCTAATTCTATGTCCTTGGCATATTCATATATTCTTTTCTTAGAATGAGAGGAGTCCTTGATTTATCTTGCGAGATGAAAGAATGTAACCAGCTCAAACTACTTAGAATTGGTATCAGAATTGAAAGGGACTTTTGGAATGGTTCAAACCAGTGGTTCTCGGCCTTGACTTTGCCCCAGTATCCCTGAAGAAAGCAACACACTCCATCAGTTGCATCGAGTGTGGTGACTAACTAGTGAAGGGGTCCTTCAGAAAAGAGCTCAGAGAGGGGCCTTATAGACCCTTGGCTGGTTAGTAGAGAACTTGTGTAATGTTAAAAGACCATCCTGCCACCAATGCCATGCAGGCCATTCTGATGCACTGTTTGGCACAGGACTGGCTGGGGGTGAGGGCACATTAGTGGGTTGTTGTTTTAAACAATCCTGTCTATTTAGAGAGGAGAAAACTGAGACTCAGAAAGGTTAAGAGATTTGTTCTCATCCCATAGCTAGTTAGTGACTGACTCAGATGTAAAAACTGTAAATCTTGCCTCCTCAAATGATTTTTATTGCACTGTGCTGCATTCCCATTAAATCCAGATCTTGTATAACATTTTTCTGAGCCTAGTTAAAAAAGAAAAAGAAAGAGAAGTAAACAATAAAATACAAAGGAACAAACACCAAAGCCATGACTCAGAGAAGCCTCGTTAACAGAATTCAAATTGAATAATGTATGTAAGTCCTTATCGTACACTGATTGGACTCAGAAAATGAGGAATGGAGGGGCTGGTAGATCAAAAACTCAAAATAGAATTTCTTGGTAGGATCTTAACCTCATACCGATATCGTGGCAAGAAGAATGGCTGATATTAGAGCAGGGTCTTATTTGTGTCAATGTGTTTTTCCCCAGGGAAGTTCCCAGTCTCCCAAATAGGAACAACCCAATAGAGCATCAGCAAGACCCTTCACCTGTCAAATCCCTTCTATTCAGGAGAACTACTGGAATTCTAACTTCAGATTTTCCTTCTTTTTCCTTAAGATTTTTATTTTTGTTAAGATATAAACAGTTCAAATGGAGCACCCAAGAAGGGTTTTGATAAGGGCTGGATGATGACAGCTGGGAAATACTGATCTTGTGGGTGGAACTATTATAATTACCTCTGAAAGTAGAGGGATTCCAGAGGAATTTTATGCAGCTTGTGCACTGAAGACGAACACAACATTGAGTATATTTCTGTCTAACTTTGACCTTGCTTAGAAAGAAGTCCTTGTCTCTCATTTCCAGTTAAAATGGAAGGAAATGATTATTGTTTGTCTAGAATCATAAGAGACACTGAAAAACAATTAATGTGGAAATGTTTAAAAGGTTATTTGAGGGGAAGGCACCAAAAAGACATGGTTTCTAGATTAAATGCATTCTTGAGTTTATTTATTTTATTCTAGGTCTACCAATAATCCAGAGTATATTAATCTGGAGTCCAAATATATTAATAGGATTAATATTTTTTAAGTAGTAATGATGTTCTTATCACCAGGCAGGAGTCTACTTACATTTCCCCCCCTTTTTGTGCGGGAGTGTGGTCCATCCAGCGTCTTCTTCCCCTTCTAGAGAAAGCATTCCCCTTTCATTGGAAGAATCACACCGCCTCCTTCCATGTGACCTGGCGGGACTGCCACACCGGTATCCTGCATGCAACTATCATTTCCCTTCTGTCCCCTTCCTCATTCATTCCTCTGCCCACTTTTCATCCACTGAACTTACCACAGAGATATACTCATGTCCCAAGCGAGGGCAGATGGGTTCTCTTCCAATAATGTGAATTTTGACCAGGAACGCAGAGGGAGTGAGGAGACTGACGCTAAATATTCTCGTGCTAGGAATCTCCTGGGTGGTCTGCAATTCCCTATGAAGATGGTCAAAGCTACCCCAGCACCCAGCTTCCTGAGACCTTGCTGTTTCACCTTCTTTTGACTTTTTGAGCCCCTGTAGGTTACAATAAATCCCCCTTCTTGGCTTAAATTAGTCAGGTTTTACTCTTTTAAACAGAAGGACCATTTTGCATATATACTTGCAGGAATAGAAAGGTTAAATAAAGTCATACAATCAGTAATATTTCTATGTAAAACTACATTTTCAAGAGATAGTTCTCTTATTTGTTGATATGTAGGATTTTCTTTTTTATTTTCTTTTTTTTAATGTGCTCATTTTATTCTTTTATTCCTTTAGTTATTCTTTTATTCCTTTAGTTAAACCAACACTAGTGCCAGAAATGAGAAGATTGCCTTTGGCCACCTTGACAAAACACTCTAATATTCATCTTAAGTGTACAAATAGAAACCTAGTATTATATATAAAATTCTGATTAGCTTTTTTGGTGAACTCTAGGGTGGCAAGTACACATCTAAAATGTGTTGCTTGTATTTGAAAGGATTTTGTTCCACTTTTTTTGGTGTCTTCAAAACACCATATTCTACAATAAAAGCTCAAGGCTACTCTTTCATTTCCCAAAGTTTTTCTGAATAACATACTTGGTTTGAAATGTACCCTTAGAGAGTAGGACAATGGCTGGATATAGATATTGAAGAGTGCTGACTAATTTTTCCATTTCTGTTTTTGTGAATTAACAAATACATTTCTGATTATGACCCTTAAATCAAAAGTCAATGTTGGAGAAATTAAATACCATTAATAATTCAGTAAGTAGAATGAATAATTTTATACTTTACAAGATAACACGCTGACATTGCTGTGTTCAGTAAGGCTCATTTAAGTAGGTATGATTACAGAAAGTCTGGATTTAAGGGCTCGTTAATACTCCTCTTTACCTTCAGGAAAGATACTCCTTTGTTGTTGTTGTTGTAGTTCCTAACACAGAATAATATTTCTGAAAATGGAAATAACAAAGATTCTGATAGAGATATAAATTTAACATATAACTTTGGTGCCATCTCTTTCATTGTATGCTCCTTACTTTTTCTTAGAATGTTAAAAATGTGGAACAATGTACTTTGGTGACAAATCTCTACTTAATGCCAAGCATAGTTGAGAAGAAGTTCATAGTAAATTTGCTAGATAACTACCCTAATTCGCCTTATTTGTGTAGAGAATATTTGGCAAAGGGAATTGTGTATTTAACTGAATAAATAAAACATGATTGTTCAATACCTCTTGCACAATTTTTCCTTCACTAAATACACAATTATTTTCATTCATTCCCCAAAGCCCCTACTATTAAAGAGATGAGTAAACTGCAGATTGGAGCTTGTTAAAGGCATCTAAGCACAAAGAAAAGGAATGATTTCACAATCCTGAGAACTGTTGTATTGCTCCTAGAGTGAGTTTCACTTTATAATAAACATCATTTCAATTCAATGGAAGTTAGGTAAAAGCAAATAGTATTATTGTGCTTAGAAATCTAGAGGCAAATAAAACATACAAAATATATACCCAGATGTAATTCTGTCCATTTTTATGGTACATAATCTTAGTAGTAACTTTATAATAGCTCAGAAATATTTCTTCCTTTTGTCTCTCTACACTATAAAATGAAATAAAATGATTCCAAGATACTTTTAAAGGGAATTTTATTATAAAATAAAATTTATAATATTTGGAAACTTTACATTATTCACATGATTTGCTTTGATCGTGGCTATTATCATCAAACTATTTTTAAAATAAAATTATAAATATGTATGTATATTTCTCAATTGATACATCTCAAAACCAAAAGAATTTGGTTGTTTCATAAAAACTTTTCTGCTATCTAATACATGGAATTATTTGGAAACCTGTTTTTTAGGGATCAATTTATTATTTTGTGAGTGAACATTGGATCAACTGATTTTCTTTATGGGATTACTTGCTGGACTTCCAGAAATTGTGTGTATATCCTAAGAAACAGCTTACAAAGCTTAAGGACTAAGCCTTAAGCCTAACGACTCATAACTGTATTTATATAGTCCTTCTTTTCCTAAGTGAAAAGGAGAGATTTCTTTGGCTAATCATTTTTTATGACAATAATACAGTGTTTGGTTTAGTAAATATTCACTTCTTTGGACTAAAAACAAAGCATGTGAGAGTTATGTGGTGATACACTGAATTCTTTATTACCCTGCAGATCAGTGATTACTAATGATAGCAGCTCATAGTTGTCCCTTACTTCAGTGTGCCAAAGATCTCCACGGTGCTCTCCTTGCAGTATGTCATTTAATCCTTTCAACAACCTTGTGAAGAATATGGATTTATGAACCACATGTAAAATGTAAAGCAGTTAGTAAAGTTACATGGATTAACCGTGGTAAAGCTGTATTTAATCTCACTCTAGAACGTGTTCTCATAACTGCTGTGCTGTACTTGTGGACAAGATTTGAGTTTAGCAGTCTTTGCTTCATTTTTTCCAGTTCATTCTCCACCCTTGATAATTGTTATACTCTTCATTTCACAGATGCAGAATATAATAATAGGTCTATGATAGTA
>NW_017731575.1:1155418-1164806 GCF_001890085.2 Hipposideros armiger
ACTGGCCCTCATATGTGGGATCTGAACCGGGGCCCTCTGGTGTCCTTACCCAGTTCTTAACCAATGTGCCACTCGGCCGGCCCTATTTTATTTATTTATTTATTTATTTATTTATTTATTTATTTATTTATTTATTTTTTGAGTTGCAGAAAAGTTTATTAGAAATAAAAATACATTTCAAAGAAGCAGAAGTGGACCCAAGCAGTAGAGAATGGCTCAAGGGCCATTATTAGAAAAAAAAGTACACTCCAAAGAGTTTGGAGTGGCCCCAAGCAGAGGCAAGGATCAAAATGCTCAAAAGGCCTATTGTCCCTATTTTAAAGAGAGAAAACAGAGCATTAACAAAATATGGCTAAGGAGGAAGACTAAGAAGGAAGCTGTTATGTGTTGAGTTGTAGCCCCTTAAAATTTGTGTGTTGAAGTCCTAATACCCAGTACCTGAGAATGTGATTATATTTGGAGATAAGGCCTTTAATAAGGTAATTAAAGCAGACCCTATCCAATATGACTGGTGTCCTTCTCAGAAGAGGAAATTTATACACAGACAAGTACAGAGGGAAAACCATATGAAGACACAGGAAAATGGTGATCATCTATAAGCTAAGAAGCAAGACCTCAGAAAAACTAACCCTGCCGACAGCTTGATCTGAAACTTGCAGCCTCCAGAATTGTGAGAAAATGAATTTCTGTTGTTTAAGCCACCCACTCTGTGGTACTTTGTTATGGCGGCCCTAGCAAATGAATAAAGAAGCTGATAAAAAGGTATTCACTAGAATAAGAGTTTAGACTAACCATAGAATAAATTTATTCCACAATCTCTATGACTAGTATTGATTAGAGATTATATCTAAGAAGGTTGAATTGTTATTATCCAGATATATTAAGTTGGCTGCATTTTGAGCTCTTGAAACTTAGGCAGCAGAAACATGCAAACAATAAAATCCAGGACATTTCTTATTTCTGTTGACTAGTAAAGACTATAAAATGTTTTGATGCTTAGATCAAATAAGAAAATGGCTATGAAATAAAAATTAATGGATACATAACAATTGATTACCAAATAAAATGGCAGAAAAACATAAACACTGAATAGTCAATGAGGATCAAATGCCAAAAGGAAAATTTAATGAATGAGAAATGTTTAATGAGAAGATATGAGATGAGAGCTATTTTTTGTTTTCATTGGTTTCAAGAAAGGTCATTTCTTTTATAGATTAAATTGGGAACTCTGATCCCTGAGAAAGTACTCTCCCTTTCTTTGCCCTGTGAGGATTCTTATTACAATGCATGACCAGTAGCATTCATCACAGCTAGATTTTCAAGGGGACTTTCCAGAGTTGCTTGAAAAAATTGTTTTATTGTTCTTTATTTCTTAGGTAGGAAGTAAGATAATTAACTTTTACCTGCCTGTTACTTGTGCAGTCTTTAAAAGAGCAGAGAGTATTTCGCCTGTGACATTTTCCATTTAGCCATCATCACCTCAGAGTAGTGAATCCTGCAGTGTTTCACAACACCCTGTTTTCATAGGCTGTTAATAGAAATTGCATCTACTTACCTAGAACTCACTTTTGAGAAATGTGTGCCATATAACTAACACATACCACGCCAATAAGGGTTCTTTTTTTTTCCTTTTAACATCTAAAATTATAGAAACAAAAGTTTTAGTAACTTTATAAAATTATTTTAAAATTATTTTAATCTATACTAAAATTAAAAGTCCCTAATGAAAGAATCTAACAGATAAATCAATTAACTATAAAGTCCCAAGGATCTGAGCTGATAGGTTTAATATGTAGCCAGCAAATAATAAGGATGATGATGATGATGATGGTAATGATGATGATAAAAATAATAGTACTTGAGCATCTGTTGAATATTTACTAGGTTTCAGGCCATGGTATAACAAATTCTTACAGTCTTTACATGCTAATGTCCATTGTTAAGCTCCAATAGTAAAGTGTAGTATGCACCCTTTCTTAAATTTATTTTACCACAAAATGCTCTCTTTTCATGAGTATCTAGTAGGACTTGTACATTGAAGAGGACAATTTTGGAAAGGCTGTCTTTAATTCACATGCACCCTTATAATTAACATCAGTTTTAAATTGACTAATTGTCTACTTATTATTATACAATCAACTCTTTCTGGAGACTGGAAAAGATGCTATATAAGCCTCCTCTATCCTACTAACCAACATTTAGAAATGCTCAAAACAAGCTATGTTTGCATAACAACTCCACCAAACTTCAGTGGCATAAAATAACAACAAACATTTATTTACCTCATGAGTCTTCAAGTTAATGACTTAGACTTTGTTCAATGGGGCGGTTTTTCTGGGTTTTCTTGGACTCACTCGCATGGCTTCAGGCCATGTGGGTGGACTTTCACATGTCTTGAACCCCAGTTAAGGCAACTGAGCTCTTCTTCATGTGATCTCTCATCTTCCAGGAGGCTAACCGAAGGTTGTGCATCTGGTGGTTGCAGAGTTCCAAGAGATGGCATGGAAGCAGGCAAGAACTTTTGAGGCCTAGGATTAAAACTGGCACACTGTCACATTTGAGGATTCACAAGTACAGCCCCGTTGACCCAGTGCTAGTTTTAGGGTGGTCTTTTAACCTTGTTTATAGTCAATTTTTCTAGTATAAATAATTATAGTAAAATTTTAGTAAATGTTAGTAAATTTAGTTAAATTATAGCAAATTTTTATAGCATAAATATTTATAATAAAATTTATCAATTATTAATTTATGGATTCTGGATTTGGTCTTACTTAGACTTATTTATTTGATGATTTTCCCCTTACAAATTAAAAAAAATAAAATATAGAACATATACATTAAAAACCTTGAAGAAAATATGGAGATTTTTAAACTGACCTCAGTATGGGAGAGAACTTCTAAACTGAAAAGTAATGAACAAACAAACAAAAAAGCTCAACAGATTTGCCATTATAAAAAAAATAAAGAATGTTACTCGCAGTTGATGAACTTGCCTTCTATTACACTAAAATAACAAAAGCCAATCAGAAGTAAACATTCAAATTTCCACCACTATACCTACCTACCTACCAGCATTTATAGCCATATGTTTTGTCTCCCCTCATGTCATATGAATAAACTATTCATATTCCTACCTAAAGTCTAATCTACCATTAGTCTAGTGGATCCCAGGGTCTCTTTCCAAAACTCACTATATTGCTCCATTAAATCTTTTCTATTTTTAATCTTTTCCCTCTCTCCAGATCTTTCTCAACATACAAACAAGCCATTTTACTCTTATTTAAAACAACTCCCTCTATCATCTAGCTTGTCCTCTAGCTACCATTGTTTTCCTTCACAATAAAACTCAACGCAAATGTCGTCTATCTTTACTTGCTGTCCCCAGCTCTTTTCCTCCTGTTTTTCTCTCAAACCTATTCTAAGAGGCTCTCACCCAAAACTCTTTCTGTCAAGGTGGTTAACAACTCCCATGTTGTTATATTCATGGCATATCTGAACCTTAGTCAGTCGCCATCTTACCCAATCTACCACTGATATTTGATCACATTATTTCCTCTTCTTCAAACTATTGCACTATATTTCAGGAGTTTTCAAGCTTTCTTCCTCCAAAATGACCATTTCTCAGAATCTTCTGCTAGCTGGCATTCCCCAAAGCTCAGGCTTTGTTCTTTTACATTTACATTCACTCCCTTAGTGATCTAATCTAATCTCATGGTTTCACATATTACATGTTGATTGACTCCCAAATGAGCATCTCTAACTCTGGGTTCTCTCTTGAAGTTACCTTTTTCCCCCATTTACTACCAGTCATCGTCATGACCATTCATTCCATCCTTCTAGTTGCACAGGCCAAAAAAATCTTAGAGTCATCATTAACTTTTCTTCACCTTCCAAAACCTTGTCTTGAGTAAACCCTGTCAGCTCTTTCTCGGTGTTTATCTAGAATCTGACCATTCTACATTACTAACACCCTGTTCTATCTATTGTTTGGATTATTGCAGTAGTCTTCTAACCAGGGTATCTGCTTCTGCTTGAAGAGCAGCAGAGTTTGCCACTCCAAGATATGCCTCTTTGGGATATTGATTATTTTTAGTTGGCTATTTTGAAGGCACAGAAGGCTCTGGAAGAACCCTTGAACTTCCTCCTACCTGCCTAAAAAAATGTAAGATATAAGGCCTATTTCAGGAAGGCACTATCACCATAGATAACTGTAGTTTAATATGAACTAGGTATGGCAGACAAGGAGGCTCCTCTCATTCAAGATCTCCTTGCTGGGTTCCATTGACTCTAGATGCCCCAGCAAACATTTGTGTACTAAACATTAACTCTTTTTATCTCCCTATGAATTGTCTTACTTCCCTTTTCAAGTCCCAGACCTCTACCTCTTTTTCCTTAGACAAAACTGACGTAAATACCTCATTTTGCCTCATTGTCTTTGGAATTCTCCATGCTTATGTGAATTCTCTGTGAGTATGTACTAAATTTGATTTTGTCCTGTTAATATGCTTAATGTCACTTTAATTATTCAACCAGCCATAAGAACCAAGAGTAAAAGAGAGGAATTTTCCCCTCACCTTGATACCTATTCCCAATATGGCACAAGGATGAGCTTATAAATCAAATAGTGGCCCTTATGTATGTAAAATTCTCCAGTGATCCATTTCTCATTCAAAGCGAATACCATTACATAACAATGGTACACTAGATTCTTCATGACCTGGGTCCCCATAACCTCTGACAGCATCCCAACCTCAATTGATTCCAGCAACACAAAGTTTATTGTTTTTACTGTTCCTTAACCATAACTTGCATATCTCACCTGTCGTCTTGGCACTTGCTGATTTTTCTGCCTGGCTGTCCCCATACCCCCTTCAAGTTTTTGCTCATATGTCACACACTCCCACCGCCACCCTACTGAAAGTTGCAACCACGATCACTTGCATCTTTTAACTCCTCTATACCACTTTTACCCATAGCATTTTTACCTTCTAACATACATCAATTTTTTTTTCTGTTTATTGTATTTCTCCCTCGAATACAAACTTCATGAAGGCCAAGATCTTTAACTATTGGGTTGTCAGATAAGTCATGATGCATTTTTTGCAATGAAAAATATGGAAAAAATACATCATGACTTTTCCGACAACCCAGTATTTTGTTCAAGTTTCACATAGGCCAGATTTTTTAATGTTTTCTTCATTTCTATATCACAGGACTCAGAACAGTGCATAGCCCATAGCAAACTTTCAGTAACTATTTCATGAAAGAATGTCAAAAGACACTCCGAACAAAATTAAAATAGAAATAAAAGTTGGGAAAATATTTGAAAAGTTATCAGAATATATTTAATATCTAGTGTGGTTATAGATCAATAAAACACTAACAACTCTATTACAAAAATAAAGAATCATATATGAAAATATAATTCACAAAAAAGTCTATGTACAAAACCATGCAACCTCATTATATAATTAAAATACACATTATGATAATAAAATGTTATAGTCTTTCATGAATTTGGCATAAAGATAAATTTTTTAACATGAAATTTTATTAAGTTTGTGGGGAAATGGATACTTGGATATATTTTTAATGGGAATATAACATCTTTTAAACAATTTTGCAATACAGGTAAAGAAGCCTTCATGGCATGTGAAGGCTTTGACCCAGAAAGTATACTTTTAGAGATCTTAATAATTAGAGACATCTAGCAATGTATAAAAGAAAAACAAACAAACAAATAAACAAACATGATAAGCATCTAAATATATACAATGGGGGAATGTTTTAAAACATAATAACATAACTATATACTTAAATATTATACAGCTATTAAAAACATGTTTCATAAGATTATTTACTACAATAATATTTTTATAGCAATGACCTTGACCTTAAGTTATCCATAAACTCAATCCTAAATTAAAGCTTTACCCATAATCTGAATATGTAATATAATCATAACCACAATGTTGCAAAAGGAATTGAAATGTATATATGCATACATAAAAAGGAAATGCAATAGCATTTTAACAGTTGTTTGTAACACTATTATAGCTCTAGGAGTTAATATTATTTCTTTTCCATACTTTTCTTCATTCTCTGAATACAAAAATAAGCACATATTTTTGGTAGTCAGTCTAAACCAACACAACTTAAATAATCTAAATAAAAGCAATTACAATTCTTTGTTTTCCAGGTCAGTTATAGAGGGTCTTCTATCTCCCTGCAGAGTATCTTCTCACAACACACTTTAGTGTATTTATGTACTGATTGTACTAAGTGGAATTTAAATTCCCCTCAGTGGGTAGAACAGGTATCTTGTGAAACCAAAACTGCCAGCATCTACACCTAAGTTTAAATTAAGTACAGTAATTTCTAGCCAGTACCAGCTGTTATGTTTCTTTAATTCTGTGTCTTGATAAACAGCTCAAGGAATGTTATATTAAAAAAAACCATAATAATGCAAACCTCTTCTCACTTTTAAAATAAGATTTGAAGATAAAATCCCTTTAAATTTCCACTTTCTCGAAAAGCTGTGACTGGATGCTTGTTGAGAATAACCAACACTCACAAACCCACACACACACATCACACGTTTTGTTCTTTTTTTTCCATAACACCTTTTTAATATCAGATTAAAGCACTTTTAAAATATTAATGAAAATCCTTGAAGAAAGCACAATTATTATTACCTCATTGTACAGGTGAAGAAACATCTGTCATTGGAGCCACTCAATCTTAGACTTTTAAATCTTTGATCTAATTCATGCCTGATTTCTTGGCTTGGACTGCTATTTGCTTCTAATTTGAAGCTACCAGTCTCTTTCCTGGTATTTCAAGGTATTGTGAGTATTCTGAAGGCTGGAGTGACTTGGAAGTGGGGATCTTTGACTACGATGTTTTGATCTGTGCTATATGCTTCTCATAAGTAAACCTGAGCATAGTTGAGAGATGCCTGTCTTCCACTACAGTTGCATACTACTATCCTTTTATTCAGTAAGCTGAGGAGGATAAAAATGTCATAGTAAAATTTTGTTTTAAAGTTGCTATGAAACATAGATAGGTAGGTAGGTAGGTAGGTAGGAAGGAAGGCAGACGGATAGATAGATGGTAGATCAATAGATAGGTAGATGGTTGAAGATAGATAGATAGGCAGATAGATAGATGATAGATAGATAGATAAGGGATAGATAATTCAGACAATTCAATAGATATTCATTGAGCACTTATATCTATTTTTAAACTCTTCCTATCATGGAATTAAACTCTTCCTATCAGTCTATTTGTAAAGCCTGAATACATTCATGTAAGAATGTATAAGCAGAGAAAGAGCTTCATATTTGGAATTTGGATTGTAAGACTATACATTTTGGAAAATCTCTCCGGAGATGTAGAGATGTTGGAGAGCTGTGTGAGACAGGGGGCTCCTTGAGGACAGGGATCGTGTATATTCCACCCACGTGTCCTAGCCATGCAATATCTAGAACAAACATGGTGCCCGAAGAGTGCTTAGAATATACAAAGCAAAAAAACTCTTTCTGGTTTTCAGACCATTTTCCTCATATAGTTGAAGTATATAATAGTCACGTTTCCATTTTACCCCTGCTCTCATTTGGCCTGCTACCCAGATATGTAGAGCTATTTCTGTTGCTCACCAAAATGTTTATGAGGGCTTTCCATATATATATCAAGCCGTTCACATTGGCAAATAGTGCCAATACCTACCACTAAAAGTAACATCGGGATACTCTCTAAAACTCTGTTAGGTAAATAACAAGAGCATCATGTTGTTTTTTAGGAGAGAGAAAAACCCCAGAAAGGTAAACGAACAGAGATAAAATATAATATATTCTTGACTTTCATTTGTTCATTTATTGAGTGTCCACTTTATGAGCAGAACTCTGCCAAATACTGAGGATATAATGAGGAAATTTAACGTGGTCTCTGCTTTCCTGGGGCTTAAAAGACAGTGGAGAATAAGACATTAATCAAATAAGCACACACACGTATAAGCTGGTGATACACATGATGAAAAGGTTGAGGGTGTTGATGGTACAGTGCTGGATCTGACCTATGGTGGATGGTCAGGAAAGGCTGCCTTGATCTGAGATCTGAGTGGTGAGCACAGTTCCCGCGGTGAGGGATAGTGTGAGAGTGAACATTCAGGCAAAGTATGAGTAACGAGAGCAAAAGCTGTGGTGCCAGGTGGGTTGGTGGGTAGGGGGGAACATCATGATCACTGGCGGAAATAAAAGAAGGTCGGTATGAAGGAAGCATCAAGAACAGTGAAAGGATATATGAGATGGAGCTGGAGGGGTAGGTGGGGTGAGATCAGAAAAGGACTGGGAGGCCATTGAGGGTATTTTTAGATGCAAGGTGTGGGGAAGGGTATAGGTTGGAGGTTGTGGTGAGGGCGATATGACTCAAATTATGTTTTGAAAATATAACTCTGGCTCCAAAGTGAGGACAGATCAAAATGGAAAGCGGTTTATATGAGATGAACCAGTTAGGAGGCTCTTTGAGATTCAGGGTGATATGTAATGGTGGCTGGAACTGGGTAGTTGTAAAGGAAAATGAATCCTTTGAGGGTCACTGGGAATTTAAAAATGAGATCTTCAAAATAAAAATTTAGAAATTTATATAAACAGTGAAATTTGGGGAGAGAGAATGTCAAGTTGAGGTAATCAACTGTAGCAGTTTATTTATTCAATGAAGTAATTCTTGTCATTCTTTGGAAAGATTATTAGGAAAGAAACCCAACTACCTATAAAATGTGACAAATTCAATAAGACAATGGAGCCAAATGGGCTTTCAGCTTAATTTTGACCAAGTTATGCCTGAAATGCATAATTTTTTTATTCTTATAGTTTTTAACATTACTTTGGAATCTGGAAAGTTGCCAGAGTCAATAAGAAAGGCCATAGTGAAGCTTCCCAAGAAGCTAAGCCATATTGAATTTTAAATCATGCAGATTGCCCGAGTTATTTTATTTCAGTTTAACTACCAAGGACAACATTCTAACATGAAATTGTTACTGAAATCATGGGTACTAGAAGAGAGGTAGTTTTCCTTAAAGTACGGCATTTCTCATTACATCTGCTATTTTGGTTACACTATTGAATTTTGTTGACAATCAGGAAGATTTTGACCGAGTTGAGTTGTTGAAGGTTAGACTGTAGCTTTGTGAGAGAAGGATATTAGTATCATGAACGTTAACATAATAAATAACATTATAATAAATGTAACGGAAAAAATACTCATAATCACATTTCTGTAATACCCAAACTGCTTTCATTTACCCATGTTTTATTTAATAATTTTGCACTGAATGTAATCATAATAAAGACATAATTTGTTGCATAACATTATATAATAAATATATTTC
>NW_017731575.1:1165786-1166921 GCF_001890085.2 Hipposideros armiger
GATTAGAAAAAAAAGAAGTTGTGGCATTCACCATGTATGTTAATAATAATACCATAATTCCTAGAGGTTTCTCTTCAGAGAGAAAAATAATAAATAAAGTGATCATTTGGAAACTAATACTAAATTTTTGTATGAGTGTCACAGAGACCAACACTGACTATATATACCTTTATGACCACCAAATTTCTGATTTTTCTAAAGAATGTATCCATACATGTTATTTTATAGTTTTTATTTTGAGACATTCATCAATAATTAGCAAGTTAACATAGCAAGGTATGTTTTCATTGTAATTATATGTGAATCTAAAAGCCTCTGTAAAATTTAGAGGTTCTTAGCATATTAAAAATCACTTGCTGATAAATGCAAGATCATAGATTGCACTTGCATTTGTAAGTTTCCCTCCCCTCTCCCCCAAATTAGAATCCTTCTTTGGGCATTCTAACATTTTCTACTGAAGGTTACAGACTTTAGGAATCATATGTATGCCATGAGTATGATAAACAATCAATTTGACTATAAGTGTAGTAGTTTGCAAGGGTTAAGAGAATGGTACCACATATTTGGCCTATGAATTTGTATGGTCAAAGCTTAGATTTACAATGTGTATTATATTCTCTATTATCTCTCTTGTATACCTTGATTAAAGCAAATGTAATACATTAACTCATAGAAGTAACTCTTAACAAAACAATCAACAAGAAAGTAGAAAAATAACATACAGAGTTTTTAATACCACTACTTGATTCTCTGTGCTCACACCCCAATTTATGGAAGAATTTGAATACAGTGACATATGAGCTAGTATTTGCTTAATGTTCTTATAGAGAGCTATGTAAGTTGTAGTGAAATCTTAGAGAATAAATTATACTTTTAAGATAGCTTAGAAATCTAAAATTTTCTAGTGAATTTAGATGATTTGTAGAGCAAGAAAAAAAATTTTAAACCATGTAACTATGACCTATAGTCTTCCGTACTAATAATGCATGTGCATGTAGAATTTCTATTTTAGGGACTACTCCTTAATCGTTTATTACAATAAATATATTTATTAATATTAATATAATATTTACTAGAACCCTCAAAATCTAACTGTATTAGTAAATAGTGTATCTACTGATGTGCCTGTAGATGA
>NW_017731575.1:1171341-1198509 GCF_001890085.2 Hipposideros armiger
ACTTCCAAATAGTAAACTTGGTTAACTGTTTGTCCAGTTGGTACAATTTCATAATGAATAATCAATCACTCTGACATCAAAAAAGATTAGCAACGTTGTTGCAACTGGTTCATGAACTTAATTGTCACCCCTAGTAAATGTCTTGATACTTCATTTTTTGTTCAAATATAAAATGAATATTCAATTTTTAATGGGTCACTGTTACTCTTTTATCAGATTGAATAAAAGCTGTTTTCCAGCATTAGGAAAAGTGAACATTCAAAATAGAAGTTGTGTACCTCTCAACAGAATGAAGTTATGCTGACAATTTTGAATTATTGCTTCAGTCTATAGAAAGAAGCTTTATTCGGCTGGCTGAATGGCGCATTGGCTAAGAGTTGGCTTGGGACGCCAGCTCTGAACAACAAGGCCCTGGTTCGGATCCTATATGTGGGCCAGTGATGCTGCATCTTATACAGCTAAGATGGTGAACAACAGCTCCACCTGGAGCTGGGCTGCTGTGAGTTACCGGTGATGGCGTAGGCTTCAGTGGGCCTGCAGTGGGCTGCCGTAGGCTACCATGAATGGCCAGCAGCGGGCGTGAGCTGCCGTGAGCGGTCATTGGATGGCTGATGACCGATCTGCCTCAGCCAGGAAGAGCGCAATGATCATAATACCAACATGGGCCAGTGAAATGACGTCCTCCGCAACTAGACTGAAGAACGACAGCAACTTATCTGTTCCCCTTCCCCGATTCCCCAATGCTGTTCTCCCTGCAATTCCCCAATAAAATAGTAAAAAAAAAGCTTTATTTTTCTCTTTGAGGGATTTAGGTATACTGCCCAATTCAATTTCAAGATAAATCTTTTTAATAATAACCACAAACCTCTTTTAAAAAAACATGCTTTACCACTTCTAGGACAATACACTTTTGGCATGAAGGAAGATGAACCTAAGGTCAATTTGAAGGTAATTCTAACAGTTCCTCCTCACCAGTGCTTCTGCCCAGCTCAGAAAGCACCTTCTATTCTCCCTATCTGACCGTATCAACACCGAGAGTTTATATGTATGTATTAGATATGGACTACTTCCAACACACTGAGTGCAATGCGTGAAAGTTACAAAAGCTTCTACTGCACTCAAATCCTGAATAAAGCCATTAGTTGCACAATATAAGGCTCAACGTTACCACTAGATAGTGTTGGACCACTTCCTGTGTGCTTTACAAGCCTGCTCTGTAGTTTCTGCAGCTCAAGGAAAAAAAAAAAAATCACACACAATAAAATATCTAGGGAGGTGATCCACGGCTAGTGAAAAATAAGTAAAATAAAATGAAGTCTCTAGACTTCCAGCGCACCAGCGGTAGGTTCTGACTTCAGGCACGGATGGGGTGGCAGAGAAAAGCCAAGGCCGCAGGACATTCCACAACTATTCCTGCGTCACCCAGAAGAGCAGCTCTGACACACACTGGAGAGGGAAGCTGCTGGTTACTTTAGAGATCGCTAAACAGGCGTTACCTGGGTGTTTTCATGATTACAGGTAATTAATGACTAGAATTTAGTCTGACCCACCCTTCCTTCAATGTTGGCTTCAAAAATCAATTGTGAAAGGTTTTTTGGGGGGTTTTGGGTTTTTTTATGAATTATTAAGTCAAAATGCATATAATTTTGGACCTCAGTGGGAACTTAGAGATTTTGACCAAGCTTCTGTGGGTTGAATTGCATCCCCCCAAATTTTATATGTGGAAGTTCTAAACCCCAGCATCTCAGAATGTGGCCTTATTTGAAAATAGGGTCATTACAGATGCAATTACAGTTGCAATACAGTTAAAATGAGGACATTAGGAAGGGCCTTAATCTAATATGACTGGTGTCCTTATAAAAAGAGAAAATTCGAATAGAAAGACAGGCACACATAGAAGGAAGATGATGTGAAGACCCAGGGAAAAGACAACCATCTACCAGCCAAGGAGAGAGGCCTGGAACATAGCCTTACATCACAGCACTCTGAAGGAACCAGCCCTACTGACAGCTTGACTTCACACTTCTAGCTTCCAGAATGTGAGATAATACATTTGTGCTAAGTCACCCAGTTTGTGGTACTTTGCTATAGCAGCCCAATATAGCAAATGCATATTTTTTAAGCAGTTAAGGAAATTATTACAGAAGTAGAGGGGACTTGCTGAAAGTGACACTTCGAGCTATGAGAGCAGGTAGTAGAGTCTGTATCTAGAGACTTAGATCAGACCCTATCCACATCACACTTCCTCAAAAACAATTCCCTTCATGTTCTACTCAAACCCTGTTCAAACTTGTTTCTAATAATATTCCTTTGCAGAGGTAGTAACAGAAATTGTCTACTTTGATGCACTGAATTTCTGAGGATTACTCAGGGGTGGTGGGGGGGGAAGGGTGGGCAGTTCATGTCACAGTTTGTATCTTATTATGTCTCTCCTTTTCAAAAACAAATGCTCCTCAAAGACCATTGTTTATTGTTCACATTTTTTTAGGGCCTTGTAGACATACTCCTTTCTCTGGTTGAGCAATAAAGAATTGTGTTCATCATGCACTTATATAGCAAAGATTAAATTTGGAGCTAGATAAATTATAATCATTTACACCAGTGATCTATCTGAAGAAATTAAACTGTACTCCACTCCTGTGGAGATAAGAATTGCTATTCCCGTTGCCTACGGGACACAAACCTTAAGAACTAGATCCTGAGGTAGGAGCAGCAATTGAAAGAACAGGGGCAGACTGGCAGAAATGGAAACTTGCTTCTATCCCTGACCCACTCAGAGATATTTCACATTAGTGCATTTTGGTGTTTATAGAAAACCCAGAGGCTGTTCATTTCAAAGCTCTTGATGAAAACCAGACTCAGCAGAGTGATAACACTGATGAGCACAAATATTCTTTCAGCTGAAACCTTACTGATATAGATTAACCTTCGCTCATAGTGGAAATATCAAGAAAAATGGCTCATGAAGAAGAGTAATGCATCATTGGGATCCAGAAAAGTCTCAGTGAGCCTTGGAAGCCTTATAATTACTCAGGAATTACCTGGGGGGAAGCTATAATTTCAGTAATTGAACCAACATGGCAGTTTGGACTGTGTATTTTTTTTACAATAAAAATAATCACCGATCTGATAAATATTTGCTATCAGAGTAAGTTAAGCACTGATGGATACTGAGTGTCCAGGGACTGGTGCATTTGTAAAAGGAACAGGAAGTAATCAGGGGAAAGGGATGGGCATGCTTCACTGAGCAAATTACATTTTCCAGCCAATGTTGGGGCCTATCAAATATCGCTGTGTGAAAGAACATGCACATTGTGCGCCCTGGCCATCCTGGCAAGGAGCAGAATGTTCTCTCCAGGATTTATTTATGGCTAAATCAATTGTACCTTAAAGGGATAGTTTTTCAAATAGTTTTGCTCTTGCGGTAGGACTCATGCAGCAGCAGCCATCCTGAAATCAGAGAAGCAAGGTGGTTTAAGGTCTTCCAAATACAGGTCAGGGATAATATTGTTCTCCTTTCTCTCATTTCCCAAAGCTGTGCAACTTATATAACTTGGGATTTTTAATCATTGAGGATACAGTCAGGATTGGACTGAAGTAGTCATCAGAGCCATGAAAATTATTTTTGCTTCAGGTGACAAAGGTCATCTGTTCCTGATCTTTTTATGTGCTTTTGTGCAATTAATAAAATTACACACTGTTGTTTCCTTTGTTGGTGTTTTAAGAATTTTAGTGTAGCAGGAGAGGTCACTTGGGAGACAGAAATTGTACATTCTGAAAGGGTGCTTGTAAAACAAAACTCGTTTTTACCTGTGCCAGTTTAACTCACCCTTAGAGGGATAAAAAGCAAGAAAGAGCCGAGCAGTTGTTGCTGCTCCTTGCTTTTTGGTGAACTGTAGGAAAGCAGTGGCAAGTAGGAAGGACAGATGAATGCTGGGAAGGCGCAGGGCAGCCCAGCTTCAAACGGAGCTGTGGGCAGCCAGGAAGCCACAGAAGCTGCTGGGCCAGGCTGGCAGGCTGCAGTCAGGAAGGACATGGTTTCCCAAGAGTGAAAGTCCTGGGTTGACCAGGAATTCTTCAGTGTAGAGCCAAGCTCTGGAAATAGCAGCTGCAGCTGCAGATCAAAAGAGTCTTACATGTATACAGCACAAAAGGCAATGCTGGTTAGATGCCAGGGTTCTTTGTTGCCTTGTCATCATCTTCCGTCAAGGAGCACATACAAAAAAAAAAAAAAAAGGAAAAACATGTGTTTTCTTGTTTTTGTTTTGCTTTGTGTGAAAGTTTAATGGGATGATAGCTGCTGCTAGTCCCTATTTGAGAATTACAAGAAGTTGCTTGGTCCAGTAGGTAAAACAAACAAACAAAAAAAAGGTTGGCATAACCTGAATTGGTCTATGATTGGGAGGATTTTCCTGAGCTCCACAAACTGATAATAGTTGGACACACACACACACACACATGCCTATCTATATACTTGTCTGCTCACATACCTCCAAGACAGTCTATAAAGCCAGCCTGCAGCAGAAAGACAGATGTGGGTAAACTGAGGAGGTAGAATGAGCCTACCCCTAGGCAAAGAAACCATATTAAGTTTTGATAGAGGGGAGGTGATGGGGGGACAGGGTGAAAAAGGTGAAGGAATTAAGAAATACAAATTGGTAACTACACAATAGTCATGGACATGTAAAGTAAAGCATAAGGAATATAGATAATAATATGGTAATAACTATGCATAGTGTCAGGTGGGTACTAGAGTAGTCAGGGGGATCACTTCTTAAATTGTGTAAATGTTTAACCACTATGCTGTATACCTGAAATTAATATAAAATAATATTGAATGTCAACTGTAATTGAAAAATTATAAAAGGGGGGGAAAGATGAAGGGAAATACGAGGTTCAGATTTCTAGGTATGAAATAAATAAGTCATGGGATGTAATATAGAGCTTAGTAAATACAGTCAATAATATTGTGATAGCATGGTACAGTGTCAGATGGTTGCTGGACTTACCATGGTGATCACTTCTTTAGGTATATAAATGTTGAATAACTAACTATGGTGTACACCTGAAACTAATATAATATTATATGTTAGCTATATTTTAATAAAAGCCTTAAAAGAAAAAAGCAACTCGAGATACCCCAGAATATATTTGGGTCCCAATCCCCTTACCTGTCCATATTAGGATGGGAATGGCCTCCATAGATGTCACACCTTTGTTCGGTATACAACCACAGCATCCTTACAGGGTGGGCCTGAAAATGGTCCTCATTTGTCTCTTAGCCATGATTTGAATAGACATTTTACGGAAGAAATGTCTTAAGATGAATGTAGAACCAGGGAAAGAAATGAAAAGTTCTTTCTTTTATGCTGCTGGTGTGCTGTAGTTGCCTTTCCTTTTTGCTACCACATTCGTATGTGCATATCTCTTAAAGTTGGTAACCTATAGTAACCTATAAAGTTACTTCCTTTCTTCCTCATTAGAGAGTAATATACTCTTGTACACCTTTGTTCTTTTTATTTCTCTAGGCCCAGTGCCTGGAATAGTGCTGGTTCATAAATCTATTGAATAAAATAATCCCGTGAATCATGGTAGAATGAAAATCAGGTTAAAATAGTTATTTTGAATAAGTACAATGTGCTATGCCTGATGTCCCTGACTCCAGGGTCAGGTCAAAAAAATGTATTGCTGTAGTTCCCATCCCCCTTTCCATAACCAGTACAATGCTAAAGATTTGGTCAAAGTGTTTCAAGACAACCTTGAGAAGTTAGGAATCACAGAGTTGTCTCTAAGAGGAAATACCCTCTGCTTAAGTGACCACTTTAGAGAATCCTTAAGTGGTTTCCAGTAATAGAAGGCAACATTCACAGTTAAATACAGTCTCCAAAATTGACGGGTTGTCTCCGGGTATTTGTTTGCTTGAAAGCAGTTCCACTATAGTGGCTTTCATTTCTAATTGTTTAATGGAGAATGTATCATTTAGGTCCAAAGGGGGTGAAAAAAAAAAAACCAAGAAATACCCATGTTGTGTGGTTGGGCTTAGTAAATGCATAATTAGGATTTAAATCAGCATTTTAGATCTGATGACAAGCATGATTAGAAGGCATGAGGAATTTGAAATGCGCCCTTTTGAACAATATAATTATTTTTCTCTGGTTTGCCCTGCTGACCTAACCACATCCAAACCTGTAACTTCCTCAGTTCAGTAAACAGTTATTGCTTATGGTACCTGCTATGTGAAAGTTTCATAGCAAGTCCTAGGTGCTGTGTTGGCATGGCTTGAGAGACTGTGTCTCTGAATATCATCTTATGCATCCCTTAAAGGCATTTTGTTTATATTTCATTGTGACATTCATGCTTACTTTAGAAGCTAACTTCATCACCAAAATGTACTCTGTCCTAAGATAGTTTTATCTTAGGACAATATTAAGATCATTGAATGGAGATTTCTAGTAGAATATTATGCTTTTGGGTCTGATTCTCAGAGGAGAGTTGGGGAATAAAAGTATGGGCAGAGAACTATTATATTTATCTTACACTGTTGCTCTTTATTTTCAACAAATAAATGTTTGGTATTTGTTATGTGGATTAAATGTTGAACAAAAATGTCCCTGACCTTTGCCTCACTGAGTTTATAATATAGCAGAGAAGGTGGACATCTCACAAATAATGTCAAATGTGAGGAGTGTTACAATAGGGTAAGAATAAGACCCCATAAGCAAGTTCCAAGGGAACCTAATTTTGTGCTATGAAGAGAATGTGTAACAGGAGACCTGACACATTTTGGGATAATAACAGTTTAGTGAAGATCTAAATGAGCTTTCAGGTGAGAAAAGCACTATTTCCTGCTCGACAACATATCTTTCTAAGCAAATCCTACTTGTTTGCTCAGGTAGTGAACAGTGATGCTTTGAAATTGGTGAAGGTGAGGCTGTGTGTGCTGAGTGTAAGTCAGCCATGCTGTTTGGGCCACATCATTTTCTTGAAGCCAGAGATACATGGTGAGAATGTTCTGGTTGATATGATTGAAAGAGTAACCTGCCAATAAAGAGGAGGAGGAAGTGTTTGCCTCTTCTTGTCCTTGCCTGGGGCACAGGTACGAGGTCTTGAGGTTGGAACTGCTCCGGCTGTCCAGTGGCCAGGAGGAAGGCCATGTGCCCTGATGTCACTGGCCAGCTGGTCATTTATTTCCAGACTTCCTGTCAGGTGAGCTAATTAAATCTATTTATTGATTAAACTATTGTAATTTTGGTGCTTCTTACTTATTCATAAACCTGGTAGAGTGGAGGTGGGGGATGTTAAATAGGGTCAGGCTGCTCCAAGCAGACATGAGCAGAGGCCCAAAGGTGAAAAGGGATGTGGTCTAACAATAGAAATAAATTCAATATAATGTAAGGCTCCTGCAGAGATTTTGTCAATATGGTAAAAAATAGAAGTTTCTGTCTTCTACAAAAATAACTGATGCTGGATGAATATGTTTTCTTCTTCTTCTTGTCCTCCATTTTCTCCTTCTTTTATCTTCCTTCTTCCCACTCCTTTTATCTCCTTCCATCATTCTCCTTCTCGTCTAGTTTTCCTCTCTTCTTTCTTCTCTCTCCTTCCACCTGTTACTTCTACTTCTACTTCCCACACCTTCAAAGCTGAATTCAGGACAAATTAAGATAAATCCCAGGATAAAAACCAAATGAGCCAAGACAAGGATGACAAGAAAAGCTACAGGTGCCATGAGCATATTTGTCTGCTTGAGGAACTTAAGGCTGTTGCCATTGCCAGCTGGTGAAGCCAGGAGACAAGTTTTTGGAACTTTGCAAAGTAGGGAGTTAGCATTGAGACATTGCACAAAGCTAGGACTCTAATAGTACCACACCCTCAGTGAGGAGTTGGTTAAAAAAAATTGCTTCCTAGCAAAGGGAAATGACAGATATTTGTTTGCCCCAAGGATTTACAACTAGGCATGAGTTCCTCACACAAGTTTGGAGATTAAAAAACCCTCTTTCAGTGTTATAAAAAAAAAAAATCTCAAGACAAGAAAATCATTTTAATTGTATTTCAATTGTCAGGCCTGAGGGCACTTGGCGGAACCCAAAGTCACAGTGGAAGAGCAATCTATCAACCCAGTATTCTCCAAATCCAAAGAGTCACATCAGTCTAATATAAATTTGCAGTCCAAAGTCACTGAAAACACAAGTAAATTAGAACTTTGTGGCCTCCAAAGACTTTAGATGTTAGAAAAATTACACAGAAAATACAGAATTTAAAAAATGTATAAAAAACTAAAAAGGGAGTGAAAACAGGACAAAGGAAAGAGACTATAAAGATCATAAATCAGGAAAGAGAAAAAAATGAAAAGAAGTCTATAAATTAAAACAATGTAATCATTACAATAATAATATTAATAAATGAGTTAAGCAGCATATTAAACACATCTGAAGAAAGCGAATGAGTGTACCAGGGCCATTCTTCTTAACCTTCAAGGTACATGGCAATCACCTAAGGATCTTGTTAAGATGCAGATTCTGATTCTGTAGATCTGAGGTGGAACTCAAAGGATTGCATTTCTAATAAGCTCTCAGGTGATGCCCACACTGTGAGGCTCAAAGCACTAGAAGATAGATTTGAAAAATGTGACCCAGAGAGACAGTTATAGAAAATATCTCTTTCAATAATGAGAATAAAAACTGAAAAAATAGGGGTGAAGCAATATTTGAAAAGATAATGGCAGAGACTATTTCAGACCTAATGAAATACATGAACCCACAGATTAAGGAAACCACACGGAAGGAAGAAAGGAAGGAAGGAAGGAAAGAAGGAAGGAAGGAAGGAAGGAAGGAAGGAAAAAAAAATTCTCCCATTGGAAAATTGCAAATTATCAAAAAAAAGGAAGATCTTAATATTAGCCAAAGAACAGAAAAAAGTTTACTCACGAAGAAAAAACAATTCATGTTACACTTCTGAAAATTACCAATGGATGTGGAATAATATTTTCCAATTCTGAAAGAGAAAAAAACCCAGTCAACCTAGATTCATGTATGCATCTAAACTATCCTTCAAGAGGAAGAGAAAATTAAGTCATTTATCAGACAAACAAAAATAGAGTTTATAACCAACCCTCACTCAAGGATCTTCTAGTGATTCTCAAAGTGTGGTCACCAGCAGCAACAACAGCAGCTGGGAATACGTGAGAAATGCAAATATTTGGGCCCCGCCCTCAACCTATGAATCAAACTTTGTGGTGGGTTGTAAGCTGTATTGCATCAAGCTTTCCAGGTGATCTGATGCTGCTCCAAGCACCACTGCTCCAGAGGTAGTATATGAGGCAGAAGGAAAAAGATTTCTGAGGGAAGGTTAGAGTCATAAAATGGAATCTTGATCAAACCATTTGGTAAATTTTAGGTTAACCTAAACCAATATTGACTGAGTAAAACAACAATATCACATCTGGGGATAAAAATAAGATAGAGCTAAAATATTGAACAACACAAAAAATAAAATCAGATGGGGATGTTTGTTGGTGAAATGTTCATTTCTTTCAAAAGGACAGAAATTGGATAAAATTTTTGTGACTGATGACAATAACAACTATTGAACAATGTGATCTAGATGTTGGCAGTATTATATTAATAAAACCTTGTTTTATTATAATATTTAAAAAATATTATAAATTATATTTTTCTAGTGCTTTCCAATGCATTATCTTATTTAATCTTCCTAACAACCTTGTTAAATGAGTAGCTCAAGTACACTCTCCTTTAAATAGATGAGAAAACTAAGAGATTTGTAATTTGACCAAAATCACATGTTTAGGGTATGACAGAGATAAAACCCAAGTATTCTGATTCCATGCCTTCATTCTGGCTTTTCTCATTATCTCACCACTGTTTTTTATCACTGATAAAAATTTTATGCAAGTATGCTCTTTGTAGAAAATACATTCTTTGCAAAAATTTGAAAACAATTTTTGTGTCTTTTTTATATAATACAAACAGAAAAGAAGCTAATTTAACAACAATAAAAAAAACCTTTCTTTTCTTGAATGTAACAAAGCTATATTCTCTCTGTATATGTGCTTAAATGATTTATGGAGTTGTCCTTTTCAGAGAATAGACTCAGAAAGAGAGGGTAGAATGACAACATGTTGTTTTTTTTCTAATGTGAAGTCGAGGAAGATTTGGGAAAACTTCTTCAAAATAATACCCTTTTAAAGGTAAGATTGGTTCTCATCAGTCAAATCAATGGAGAATATAAATGACAGAATTCATCAAGTGTGTAAGTGCATCTGCTTTTGAATATTGAACTGAATGTTTCTTGAAGTGTCTGTCATTGATTCTGTAGAATGGCTGGTGATGATTGTGCTGTGATGTAAACACTGGTCCCTTTGCCTGCAAACCATTGCAGAGAATAAACAGGCTATTCCTCCTTTCACAGCAATTGGAGAGAATATGTCTGTTTAAAGTCAGCCATTACCAGAGCCTTGGCCTTATAGTGCTGCAGAATTTTCCATAACCTTTATCTATAATTAGATTTACATTTTAAAGCTAAAAGATCTTTTGATTTTAAAATTTACAAAGGGTCAAAACCTGATGAGTCATTTGTGGAATTTTTTCCTTAATAATTGAGGGAATTTTCCAATTGAAAGAAATGCCAGGCTGCATTTCTTGGCATTCTGTAACACCTTTCAAGTAAAGGTCTTCATGTGCACTGCAGACATAAGCTCATTAGCTTCCTGACAGCTGTGGAGACAGGTAAGTGCTATCAGATGTGGAAACTGAGGTTTAAGGAGATTAACATCCAGTGAATGCTAGTTCATCTTGCATTAAAATCAGGAGCTCAGCAACTTTCCTGGAAAATAGCTTTTATTTTTACAGGACTTTATAATTACATGTTTTAGATTTCTTAGTATAGTTTGAAGTGACACAAATATGTAGTTTGAAGTGACACATCCTTTGGGAGATGATTTTAATCTTATGAGGGATTTTTGTGTCTAACTAGTTATATGTATTTTGGTTCAGTAAATCTCATCTAAGAGAGTTATTTTTTCTCTGATAGGAGGGACTTACTTTTTTTCCTAGTCTCTTTTATTTCAACAATTTTTTGAAACATAGTCAATATTTTCAATAAATATTGTGAGACACCTACTATATGTTCATTTCTATGGTGCATCAAATGAACTGAAAGATGCGTACATGAACTGACAATTAAGTTTGTGAACTCATCCTAGAAAAAGTGCTACATACCTCATTTGCTGAATATCACTACAGTCACTTTCGAAGTACTCCCCTTGGAAAGCTGTGTACCGATGCCAGTGCCTAGTCCACCCTTCAATTTTGGAACTCGTTTTCTGGAATGGCCATCAGAGCTGTCATCGCATTACCCTTGATGTCCTGAATGTCATCAAAATCTTCCTTTCAATATTTCCTTTATGTTTGGGTAAAAACAAAAGCTAAAGGGGACCAGATCAGGTGAGTAGGGAGGGTGTTCCAATTCAGTTATTTGTTTCCTGGCTAAAAACTCCCTCACTTACTGTGCCGTGTGAGCTGGTGCATTGTCGTGATGCAAGAACCATGAATTGTTGGGGAAAAGTTCACGTTATCTAACTTTTTCATGCAGCCTTTACAGCACTTCCAAATAGTAAACTTGGTTAACTGTTTGTCCAGTTGGTACAAATTCATAATGAATAATCCCTCTGATATCAAAAAAGGTTAGCAACATCATTGCAACAAGTTCATGAACTTAATTGTCAGACCGCATAAGTCTACAAGATTTATGCACAGCAGAGATAGTGGTGCCAAGCATTTGTTTATTCATTAAATATTTATTGTGGGCCAACTCTATCTTATGAAGTTTAGATTTTTCTGAGGGCATATAGGAAATAATAGTAAAAAGGCAAGATAAATTCAGACAGTGATAATTGCTATTATGGACTGAATATCTGTGTCTTATCAAAATTCATGTTGAAATCTAGTGCCCAGTGTGATGATATGAAATGGTGGGACTTTGGGAAGTGCTTAGGTCATGAGAGTGGAACCCTCATGAATGGGATCAGTAACCTTGTAAAAGAGACCCCAGAAATCTCCCTTTCTCTTCCACCATGTGAGGGTACAGTGAGAAGATGACCAGCTCTGATGAAGCAGGTCTCACTAGATACCAAATCTGGTGGCACCACGACCTTGGACTTCTTAGATTCCTGAACTGTGAGAAATAAATGTTTGTTGCTTATAAGCCCCTTGGTCTCTGGTGTTTTGTTATAGTAGCCTGAACTGACTAAGACAATTGTTATGAAGAAAATAAAATAAGCAATGATGGTGCCAACTTGGGCCAGTGAAGCAACATCCCCCACAACTAGACTAAAGAAGAAAACGACAGCAGCTTGTCTGTTCCCCTTCCCCTGGTTCCCCAGCTCTGTTCCCATCCCCCAACTCCCCAATTTAAAAAAAAAAAAAGAAAAAGAAAATAAAATTGTATGACAGTGACTTGGGAAGATTTATTTTAGGTAGAATAGGAGGTATCTTTTTAGCTTAGACCTAAATAATAAGAAGGAGCTAGCTGTACAAGGACATATGGAAGCATTATTCCAGACAAAGAAAACAGTCCTGGAGAGGCCCTAAAATGGGAATAAACTTAGTCTGTTTAAGGACTAGACAGAAGTCGCATTATTGCTGGGGTGGTGTGAATGGAAGGAAGTATGGCATAGTGGGAATCAGACAACATAGGGCTAAAGCACTTGGATCATCTAAATCTGGCGGAACGCCACTGAAGTGTTTTAAGCAGGGGAATGACATGGCTTTAAAGTGACCTTATTTGGAAAAGAAAAGATCGTTACAAATGATGTGTATAGAAAAATAATTGTAAAGAGGCAAGCATGGAAACAGTTAAGTGGATGGTGCAGCAATTTATGCAAGGGCTGATGACATCTGGATCAATTGTAGCAGTAGTGATAGAGAGGAGTGGACGGATTTGAGGAGGTGCCACTGACAGCCTGCTTATATCCTGCCTTTCTGAATAAAAAGGCACCCTTGGCTCAAGTACAAGCAAAGTTTAAGTTCGAATATCATTGTACAAACAGAACCACCTTGGGGGCTGCCTGGGATCCAGGCTAACGTTTTAATAATTCAGATGGACATCAGTCCTGTCATGGACGTACACATAACTAGCTCCTACACTCCATGGACACCAGCCACGTTCACCCCACATGTACCCCAGCCCTGAGGAATGGCAGTCATTCCAGATTTAGAGCTGTGTTTGAGGTGGAGGGGGAGGGATGGAAATCAAACTTTCCAGAATTCTAAGGGGACTGGTGTTAGTTGCCTGATAACCTTGTGTGTTTCAGGGTGTGGCTGCTGTGTACATGGTTTTGTGTACAATGTGGGATTAGGGAAGAGAAAGTGTGGCTGGCTACAATGATAGTGGATAGAAGGCTATTGATGGCTGTAGTCTAAAGTTGTGACATTAAAGGTCACAGGAGAAATCTAAGGGATATTTGCAAGAATAAATTTATAGGATTTGGCTACACTTAGGACATGCAGAGTGAAGGTAGTGAGATCAAGGTGTCATCAATGCTCTTTATATGGATGGTGGGAACTTCTGTGTCAGTAAAGCCACCAATTTTTTTTTGAGCGGGTGGATATGATAGTTAATTCTATGTCAACTTGGCTGGGCTAAGGAATGTCCAGATAGCTGGTAAACATTTCTGGGTGTGTCTGTGAGGGTGTTTCTGACAGACAGACACATTTGAATTGGTAGAACAAATAAAGAAGGTCACTCTCACCAGTGGCAATGGGCATCATCTAAGCCATCGAAGGCCTGCATAGAACAAAATTGTGGAAGAGGGGCAAATCTGCTCTCTCTGGTCGAGCTGGGACATCCATTTTCTTTTGCCCTGTGGCATTGGTACTGTAGGCTCTCAGGCCTTCTGGTTGGACTGGAACTGCACCACTCATTTTCCTGGGCCTCCTGCCTTCAGACAATAGACCATGGGACTGAGCCTCCATAATTATGTGAGGCAATAATAAACCTCTTTCTTTATGTCTCTCTATATATCCTATTTTTTTTTCTGTTTCTCTGGAGAACACTGACTAATACAGGGAAGGTTGTGAGTTTAAATGGGCAGTTTGGGGTTGTGGTTTTTAAGGCATCCAAGCAGAGATAGGAAGTGGGCAGTTGGATATGTGCAACTGGAGATCAGAGGGGAGATCTGAGCTCAAGGTATAAATTTAAGCGTACTTGTATATAAGCGGTCACAGAAGCACATGAGGATGATGTTTCTTGGGAAAGAATCAAGAGAGAAAAGAGAAGGCCTAGGACAGTTTTGAAGAACCACAATGTTTAGTGGCTGTGTGGAATAGGGCTATCCAGAGAGGCGTGGGAAGGCTAGAGATTGTTGTCATGAAAACTTAGAGAAGAGAGAGTTTCAGGAAAAGGAGAGTGTTCAAAATTATGGAAATACTGACAAGTCAGGTAAGATGAAAAAGTTATCCCTTGACTTAGTGACATGAAGGTATGTGGTGACTCTCTAGTAAGAGCTGTTTCAACAGGGTAATGAGGAATGGGTGGAGATAAGACTTGTTAGGACCTACCTACATCTGTGGGTATTAAGGGGGTTGATGTGTTTCAGTTGAGAGAACTTATTAGTTATAATGTAGACTCGATGAACGGTAACTTTAAGGAAGTTATGAGAGTGAATATAGAGATTTCAAGGCCCCTAACTGCCCTGTTTTCTGTTCTCCCATTCCTTCCAAGTATAAAACCACACACTTCTTATCACTCCAGTGGCTAACACCCAAATTCTGTTAAGAAAGTCATTTTTGGATTCACATTGGGAATCAAATGTACAGGGGAGGGATAACCTCAGTTACATTGTTAGATTCATTTCTGCTTTTAAATTTCCTGATTCTGATTTACGCATTGGTCAAGGAAATGTGCGAGAACAGATTTGATAGCAGGGATTGGATGAGAAGAGGAAAGTGATGAGTCTCTTGAGCAGGAATGACAGGCACTGAGAGCAGAAAATTGTGCAAATGGAATTGTGTGGTTGCCTTTGGCTTCTGCTATACTGGGATCTATTAAAGTGAGGAGTGTTTGAATGTTTACTTCCTAGAATGCAGAATCTCTGAATGCTGCCACTGGATTGGAGGTGTCAGAAAGGTGGAGGGGCGCTCACTTCATGCTGGGAACCCAAATATATAATCTTGTTCAATTTTCCCTATGGTTTTGTGATAGCAATATTGAGATTCCCATTTAAAGATGAGTAAATTGGGGATTTTTAAAAAATCAAATACTATCTACCCATTATGAGTTTTGGTGCTGTGTTTCTGAAATTCTAGATTGTTGTCACCCCTGCTTAGTTATACCCACTGATAAAAACTTGCTAGAATCATTTGCTATGGGCACAATGTGTGCTCGGTTCCTCCAGGACTGAGAGAATGAAGCAAAAGCTTCCCTATTTGTCCTAGAGGGTAAATTAGGAACAAGTTCATCCTGCTCCTAGCAGAAGGCTTAGCAAATCCCAGGGTAGTCAGCACACCCGGGAAATGCCTTCTTGTAAACCACAAATAAAGAGTGTAATTCAATACTTTGGGTTGTGTGACTCTCTCATGGTTCTGTACCCTGCCCTCCATCCTTGTTCAGGCAAACAAATCAGAGTGGGGGTCAGAGTTCAACAGTCAATGCCACAGTCCTTGGACTTTCAAAGTTTTACCTCCAAATGAATCGACGGCATTGTTCTCTTTTCTTGAGGAAGGAGAGAATGAGTTGCTTTCTCCACGCCTCTCTTGCCCTTCCTGAGGTTTTTTTTTTTTTTTCTGTCCTAGCTTTAATTTGGGCACACAGATATAACACAGTTTTGTCAATAAAATATTTAAACAAAGGAGCAAGGATTCTGAATTTCTTTCTTGACTCTTTCCCTGACACTGAAATAGGAGGAGAGATAATGTAGCTCCTTTTACTAATTAGGATTTTCTGGTAAGGAGAGATCTAGTAATGGAATCGGAGGGACAAAATTGTTGGTAACTTGTTTATGGATTCAGGAAAATCACTTTCTCTTTGTGGGCCTCAATTATTTTTTCAGATGCTGATTAGAAAGAAAAGATTGAGCACCTTCATCACAGAGGTGGGGTGGAGAATAAGTTTGAGCAATGGTAATGGGAATAGTAATTAATGTTTCCATTAACATGCCACCATTATTCTGTCAGTCTTCTTTTACAATTTGCCTTTAAGAAAGAATCAACAGCTCTTTTTTTTTTTTTCTTTTATTGGGGAATCAGGGGAAGGAGAACAGACAAGCTGCTGTCCTTTTGTTCTTCAGTCTGGTTGTGGAGGACGTCGCTTCACTGGCCCATGTTGGTATTATCATTGCACTCTTCCCGGGTGAGGCAGATCAGTCAACGGCAACTGGACGGCTGCTCACAGCGGCTCTTGGCAGCTCACACCGACTGCTGGCCGCTCATGCTGGCTGCCGGCCACACACGGTAGCCCATGGCAACCCACTGCAGCAGGGGCTGCAGCCTACACCCTCGCCAGCGACTCATGGCAGCCCAGCTCCAGGTCGAGCTGTTGTTCACCATCTTAGCTGTAGAGGGCAGTGTCACTGGCCCTCATGTGGGATACGAACTGAGGTCCTGCTGCTCAGAGCTGGCGTCCCAAGCCAGCTCTTAACCAGCGTGCCACTCGGCCGGCCCAAAAAAACAACAGCTCTTAATGGGAAGACAAATTTTTGGAGGCAGGTGGCTCTAGGTTGGCATCTCATCTCTGCACCCTCTACCTTACTCACTGGGTGAGATGAACTTCTCTTAGCTTCTTCCTTTATCTAGAGATAATAACAACTACCCCACAGGTTTGTTGTGAAAAATAACAGGCGTACTTTTTACAAAAACCATATGTTTGCTTGGATCTGAATGAGATTAGCTAACTTTGTATACTTCCTCTAGATCTTTTAAATCTTGTTTGTATTGAGTTTGAGCAAAAGATCTCTTATTTATATCTTTTATTTAAGAAGGTTTGACTCTAGTAGTGTTTTATAATGCTCTATAAGAGATTTCAAAGCTGAGACACAGGCCTTTACTATATCCTTGTAGCAGGCCAGTGCCTCATAATTCCATGTAGGTGCCTTTGTGACTCAGAAAGCAAATGAGTGGCTGCATGAAGGGCTGTATAAATGGGGTCATTTGGAAAGCATCCAGTGTGTGTTAGAGTGTCAGGCTACCATTTACTACTCACCATGTTTCCCTGACCATGTAGTAAATTCATGTCCTGCTCAGGTTGTAAGACAGAATTCTGCTTTTTCAAGGCCATGTGTGACCAACAGAGTAGACCAGCCCAGATAGGAATAATGCGTAATTGTCATTTGTTGCTTTTAAGAGTCCTAAAAAGCAGCATCACTTGCATTATTCATATTTAGTTGCTTGGTATTTACACTATCTTTCTGAAAATGCTTAGAGTTTTTCTTTTGCTCTGGCCTTTGAAATGGTTTTTCCAAGGCTTGAGTCAGCACTGATTTAAATCTAGAAGTCTGTAAATATCTCACTGTGTGATGGAGGCACTGCATATTAGTACCAAGAATCAACAGGCAGCTACGATCAGATTTTGTAAACCTCATGATTTATACAAGTGATGTCCTGAGACACTGGAGAAATCGTTTGTTTTAGTGACAATTAGTTACAATGGTTGGTTAAGGAAAACCCAAAATACAAGCCAACTAACTTTTCCAATTTGTAACAAGTTGTGTCCTCTTATAGACAAAATAATAGCTCTAGTGAGACTGTCTTGGGTTTCCTGCCATCTTATAAATTCAAACTAAATTACACAAGCATTAGGAGAATCATATCACCTTGGTTCACTCTGGACTCCAGGGCATGCACACAGAAGGAGAGAAACCACCCGATGTTGATCTGATCATGTCTTAGCTGAAAAAGACTCATCCGAGTGTTGTGTGCCAACAGAATTAGGAATCCTGGCATCATTTCAGTTTAAGCACAATCTCACTGAATCTTACAGATAAAACAAGTGCAGACCAAACCAACACCTGGACGGCAGATGCAGAATCTCCTGGGGAAATGGAGTAAGTAGTGTGAGGAAGGCAAATAACACACCTCCGTCTGCATCGACTATAAATCAGTACCTAGTAGAAGACAAGAATTTGACTCTTAATAGGTTCTTCTCTTTACCCTGCTTCTTTCTACGTGGTTCACAAAACTGACCTCTGCCCTTAAACATATTTTGAGATAGGGTATTTATTTCTCCCCTAGAAAAAATTCATCTATTATTTTTCATCACTTTATCATGAAAAGAAATTACTTAGTCACCTTCTTTTCATGGCTGTGTCTACAAAGATGTGTCATGACTTTTATTTTTCTTTTTCTTCAAGGACATGGTAGTTTAAAGGTGAATGATCTTCCTTAATATAGGTAATAAAATGCTTTTGATAATTGGATTTAGAAATAGGTATGAAGATGCAAGTGTTGTCCTTGTGGTCTATCATGCTTCTTTGCATGCTGAGTTCATGTTGGGGCTATGCAAGTCCCCGTTCATCCGCCCCTTCCTCTGATTGTGAAGGCATTATCCTGGTTTGCATTAGGAGAGTTTCTGATGTTTTAAGTTTTATTTTATTTTTATGGTAAAAATAGTTAATCATAACCCCTGTACTTTTACTTGTGATGATCTATTATTTGAACAGAGTTTCAGTGTATCACTACATATTTAATGTCATGTCTTCTTAGCTATGCCTCATAGCTTCTAATTTCAGCCTTTGCTTAGTTAAAACACTTACTCAAACTTTCCTATCACATATTTTTTTTCTCTCACACATAATTTCAACCTCAGTCCTGAAAAATATGTTAGTGGTAATTCCAATATTGGCAATGTAAGAGTGGGAGAAAAAAAAAAACCTTTAAAAAGGGAAAACTGAATTTGAATGTCATCATTGCAAAAATGAAATTTTTATTGAACATTCCCATTAAAAGGGCACATTACATCCCAGGTATATGCGGGCTGTTTAGCAAAGAATGATTACACAAAAGTTAAATAATGTGTCATTCATTAAAATAAAAGGAATCATTTAAATATTTATTTATAGACATTCCTCCAATACTTTTAAGTCTAGTTTATGTATAATTGATGAATTGAGAGAAATATTCTGAAGCAGAGAAACATAAAATGTGAAGATATACTGTCAACTGAGAATCAATAAAAATGGAGAGAACATAACCCTTGAAATGACAATGTTATTCAGTTGGAAAATATTTCATTTTTTGACAACTTTTTGGAAAGCATATCTATTACATAAAGTACTGTGTGTAGTTATGTACTTAAATAACTTTAGAAGATATAGAATATACATATTTTCCCAGAAATACATCAGGGATATGACTAAACCAGGGTGTCAAAAATGGCCTGATGATGAGGATATCACCTCTGAGTTGAGATCTGAATGATAAGAAGGTAAAAAGGGGTACATTGCTGGGAAGTAAGCATCACATATGGAGTCATGAAGACCAGCAAGGTCAAGGTGTCTAAAAGCTGAGCCTAAAAGGTAAGAACGAAATTGGGTACAGGTGAGCTAAATTGTACACAGGGGCCAGCTAGATATAATCTGGTAGATCAAAATGAATGCAGTTGGGTGTACATCTTTTCCTAATTAATCCTGAAACTTATAATTAGGGAACTTACCAAGAAAAAATGTATTTATAGCAATGTTTTTATACAAATATAATTTTTATGTCAAATTAAGTGCTATGTTTTGATATTATAAACTCAATTTTTGAAAACCATTGTGATGGGGGCACATTTGCTCATTGATTTATTGATTAACTTACATATTATTACTCACATGCCAGATACAAAGGTAAGTGAGACGTCCAACGCCTTTAAGGAGATACTGGTGTAGTATGGTGGGATGGAGCAGAGAGCAGGAGATGGAAGATGAACTATGAGTCAATAGACTAAGAAGGTGGGATCTTGAGAGAAGGACATAAGACATTGGTGACTTTATGACATAAGACATAAGGTCACCAATGTCTTTTAAGACATTAGAACACCAATGTCTTTAAAACTTCTCATGGCAAAATACAAACCAAATTGTAGCCTCTTGCCCTGCCTCTTTGGCAGGAAGCTTCTGTTTTCACAACAGTTTACTTCAGGGGCATCTATTGGTTTGTTTTGCAGGATAGAGGATGTAGAATGGGGAAGTGGCCTATGAGAGGAGCTCCAATTAGGTCGCTTTTTTTAACTCCAGGGGGACCATTCACACTAGACTCTATGTAAACGGGGTTGTGGTGACAGGCATTACTCTCAAAGGATGTGAAAGAAGTCCCTGGAGTTTGCTGGACTGATATCCATGCCCTTCTTCCTTTAAGGACATTCTTCAATATTTAGTCACTAACTGCCATACCTGGGCCTTAAATGGTGAAGAGTATATTTACAGAGTCCAGCATTTTCAGTTAGGGAGAATAGTCAACACTGATTTCCTGTGTTCTGGAATTTCTGTTTACTGCTCTAAGTTTGGCTTTTTCTCACTCAAAGTTGATCATTTTGAGGAAACAGAGCTCTTCTGTTTAGCTCTGGACACACACACACACACACACACACACACACACACACACACACACACACACACACACATCTCCCTGTACTTTCTTTTCCCACATTAAGCCTTGCCTAGCCAACTCCACAGAATAACATGTTCTCTTGGTTTACCAAGACTTTCTTTAGTTGGTGCAATTTTCATTCCACCAACATAGAAAATCTTCTACCCATTGGTAGGTTTTTTTTCCCAATCTTTCTCTCCTAAGTCGCAAAGGAACATTTACTATTACATATTTGACATAAATTATACTTAATATTGACAAATGATCCTTGTTTATAACCAAGAGAAGTACACTATTCAATGGCAGAAGCACATTTATAATAATTCTCTTTTTGATGCTGGCACACAGAATCAGAGCTTGACCTTACTTTATGGAATTGCCCACCAGTCAAATTTATGAACTTCATTATATTATTTTTAAACACTGTGGCTCTAATTATTCATCTTGAGACTTTTCAGAATTTGCATCTTTTATTAAAATATATCCATATACCCAGAGACTGTTTCGAGTAAGATTAAACCTCTGAGAATAGGATACAGGAGTGGATTTTTGGGGATGAGAGAAATGGTTAGGCAGCACTATTGTAACAGTTCAGGCAGGGTGTAGCAGGAACCGGAACGAAGGTGAGGGCTGTGAGGATGAAAAGATGATGTAATATGAAGAATTATTGGGTGGGTAAAAATAAAAAGGAACTTATTGTGCTGATGTTTAAAACCTAGTTAGATTGAAAGATGAACTGATATAACATAAACAAAGTTCCAAGAGAGAGACCTTAAGGATGAGATGGAGAGTTACAAGTTCAAATTCTCTACATTAACTTTGCACTACTAGTAGGAAGCCATGCAGAAGCTAGCAGAAGCCAAAGACCATTCAAGCTATGTTCTCTCTCACTTTCTATCCCCTGCTCTTCTTTTCTATCTTGCTCCTTCATAACTTTCTTTTCTGGAGAGTCCTCAAAAAGGAAGTGAGGTTGTGGCTGCTCTGCCTCTTATTCCAGTTGAAGAAATGTGTCTTTGCAAGGCCCAGGTGCAGGCTGCATCAGTTTGGTTTAGCCAGTTGGTCTGGCACACAATAAAATGTTTGGAATAGGAGCTCCTTAGAGAAGCCAGAACTCTTAATAGCTATTTGGAAGTCTCTGCTTAGAAATGATAATTGAATGATAAGAGTAAATACACTTTCCTAGAAAACAGAGAGTGGAAAAGAAAGCTAAATATAGAGAACTCCAGGGACCAGAGGTGGGGAGATAGACTAGAGTTGAGGTCAGGGAAGAAGCAATTCCATGGGGAAAAACAAACAGCATGAACAGTGCCAGAGAAGAAAGATTTAGGGGGAAAGATGCTGATCAGCAGTGTGATTTGGCAGGAAAAGAACACAATCAAAGGGCTGGGAAAGAGTGGTGTCCATTAAAAGTGGGGTTTCAGCAGAGTGGTTGAATGCAGACTGCTGGGTGTAAAGAGGGAGTAGGTGATGGAGACAGTGAATTAAGAAGAATTAATGATGGAAATAGTGGCTTAACAAATGAATAAAGAAACTGTTAAGATTTAAATACATATTTTATAGAATCTTTTTGGTTAAGTGGAAGAGTTTGAATATCCACTAGAAAGGAAGAGTTTGACTATATAGTGAACAGGGGGAAGTGTTGTAAGATACACACACACACACACACACACACACACACACACACACCCTTCAAAAGCCTATGCAATGACTAGACAAAAGTATCTCTCCAGGGTGGATGCGAGATAGAGAGATAAATGTGGCCCCTCACTGGAGTGGCTTGGTGAATATAAAAATGAGGGCTTCATTTTAGCTCCCACATGCGACCTGCAATGTATATAAAATCCATAACAAAACTAGATGTATGCAACCTGCTGTATGGACACTTAGGAAAAACTTCACTCCGTTTGTCCTCTATGCCCAGCCACATTCATTGCTTTCCTCAGGATACATGCTTGTTCTTATTTATAGAAAACCAGTTAGTCAATGTCCAAGGCTGAGCTCCCTCCAAATACTCTCTCCCCAGGGTCAACTGAAGCATCCATGTAGAAAGCCTCCAACTGAAATGTGTGGCAGCCGGTAATCACATTATTAAGGACACTTTTCCTTTGTTGATGTGCCCAGTCAGCTCCTTTGCTGCCCCTGTTTCCTGGGAGTTAGGCACAATTCTGAGGTGTTATGTTTTAAAAACTACACGCATTTTCCCCCATCAATTTGTGTAGGTAGCTTACAGTTAAAAACACAGTTTAATCACAGTATGCCAGAAAAATGAATAATTGATATCTTTTTTTTTCTTTCCCACTTGGAAAAGAAAGTAAAAAAAGAGTAAAGTTAGTTGTAAATATTATTTAATTTCTTTTGGAGGACACAAGCCATCAAAACTTGAACATGTGTGGTTTCTCACTTTGTGTGAAAATGTTGCAGGTATATTTTTAGTAATTTATTCAGGGATTTTAAAGAGGAAATTTTCTATTCTAATATATCTAGGTGACAGTGATCTGGATAAAAATCCATTGGGAGATTTCCACAAGGTTCTGTCAATGAACAAAGGAGGAAGGAAGGAACCCTCCAGCTCCCTGACTCTGATAAGAAGGCCCCTTTCCTGGCCCCTCCGCTATCTCCCTGTCTTCATTTGCAAGAGTAAAGAAAAGACTCCAAAACTGTGAGCTACACAGTTTACATCCCTCCCTTCCAGCCTGACACCAACATATGACTTGAGAGAATGATTACCTGTTACGTCTCCCATTTACATCAGTCCCACAAGAAGCTCAGAACCCCATGTTGACCCTCATTTCCGTAATTCTTATCCCCTTTGCCCCCGGCCCCTGTACAACCTATCCTCTTCACTGTCAGTTACCACATTGTATTTATTTGTCCTTTTCCCCCAATTAGAGTATAACACAGAAATTTTGTCTATTTTATTCACTGCTATATCACATTGTTCTGGAGAACTGATAGACACACTGTAAACACTCCTTAAATATTTGTTGAGGGAATGAACAACAACAACAAAAGTTGAGGAAAAGAGTATTTAAACTTGACACGGGGTTGGATGTGGTCTATAGGCCCACTCATGGACTCCAGGATGTGGGCCTGAGATGTTTGTAGGGTCACATTCAGGGGCTGGTATCAGGAGGGGCAGCAGTAGAAGATAATAGAACCACAGATTGGGAGGTCTGTTAATGCAGAAATTAGTTTCATATCATGAGTGGTCATCTTATTGATTTGCCACAGGCATAATATTGCTTAAAAAAAGAAAATATGTTCAAAGCTCATGAGTATTAGTTGCTATTTACAAGGTGGCCTTCCCAGTATGAAGGCAGAATTAGTAAGTTCCTTTTTAGGTCAACATTTGCTTTCATGGAAGCTGAAGAAGTTTAAACAAAATGCAAAATTAGTAAAAGTTCCCAGCCTACAGTTGGTGCTCAATAAATGTTTGTAGGGTGAGGAGAGGTATTCGTGCTTGGGCAAAATGATGAAGTAAGCTACTTTCTCCTTCAACTTTGTGGCACTGCTTCTTCCCCTCCTGGTCTCCAAAAGGGCCTTTTGTTGACAACATAACTTCTCCCTTTCCTCCCCTCCCTCCCAAATATAATATATGACTTCAGATTCCATTCCAGCAGAACCATGCTCTCCTGTGAGAACTAGATACTGGCTTAATCAGAAAAAATAATTCTGACACATTCCTTGCTTAACAGACCATGGTACCCTAGAACTGCAATGCCTACAAGTTTAAAAGGATCAGGTTTTTTTAAGTCCCTTAAGAAATGATGCTGATGTCAGAAAAGTCGGGCAGTTTGGCACGACAGTAATGGAGGTATGTGAAATTCAGTGGACTTTTTGCATTGAGAATTTAAAACTTAACTGAAAGAGCTGAAGGAGTGTATAGACTCAGAGGTCATTTTTTTCTAAGAGGGGGATACATAAACCTGTTATTTCCAGAAAGATATTTGAGCAAGACAGCTAGGCATCCCTGTATGCATTTTAACACAGCATGATTTTTGTATGTTCTTTCTTAATATGAGAAATTTCAGATTTTATTGCCAGATCTCCTCATATTTCTATACATCAGGAAAAAATTGAGCATGTGTTGGACTTCCTAAGATAAATGTTTTATGATTTTTCTGTTGCTCCAAGAATCAGTGCATAGAAGACACCATTTGATAGTTGACCAAGTGGGAATGTCAGTTTAGATCTAATTTTCCATAATTTTTATTATGCAGAGATGGTAGAGTCAATATCAACATTTAAGGAAGTTACATTGATTCACAGTATGACTCTGGAGCATAAAAGAACCTTCGCACAAAAATTATATATTACAACACTTTCGTTATACCACCCCATCTGTACTGTAGATGGATGAAGAAGTGAAAATATATTTGATTTCATGTACTGCAGAGTAAATCAGTAATGGCTTCTATCAAAAATTGTTTTACTACTGTATTATTTTATAATTTTTCTGAATGACTACCATATTCTAAATCCAAAGGGCATCTCAAATGTCAACATTTCCTAGGGAACAATTATGGTTCATAAGTGGAAAATGTAAGGGAAAACATTGTGGGTGGAGTGGAGATAGGGTGGAGACAAAATGAAAGAATAAATCATTTTGAGTAACTTTTTTTTTATTTTTGGATTTAACATTGCAATTTAATTTATAGTTCTTTCTTTATTTTAATTGTGAAATAAACATTTTTTAAATTAGTTTCAGCTGTACAACACAGTGCAATAGTTATACTTTTTACCCCGCAAAGTGACAACCCACCTCCCCCAATCTGCCACCCCACTCCCCCTCCCATATCATACATATCTATTACAATTCCCTTGACTCCACTCCCACGCTATACTCCATGTCCCATGACTATATATATATTCACTTATAGTTGACATACAATATTATACAACATCAGCTTCAGGTGTACAGTGCAGTGATCAAGCTTCTACCCCATCCATGAAGTGGTCTCCCTAACAAGACATGTGACCATCTGACATCCTACAAAATATTTACATTATTAATTACATTCCCTGAACTGTCCTTCATATTCCTGTGGCAATATTGTAGTTACCTATTTATGCTGTCTAATCCCTTCCCCTTCTCCCTCATCCTCACCCTCTTCCCAACTAGCAACCATTAGTTTTTCCTCTATATCTCTGAGACTATTTCTGTTTACTTTGTTCATTCATTCAGTTTTTTAGATTCCACATATAAGTGAGATCATATGGTATTTGTCTTTCTCTGACTGACTTATTTCACTTCAGATAATAGTCTCTAGGTCCATCCATATCATTGTAAATGGTACGATTTCATTCTTCTTTATAGCTGAGTAATACTCCATTGTATAAATGTACCACAGTTTCTTAATCCAGTCATCTACCAATGGGGATTTCGGTTGTTTCCAAGTTTGGCTATTGTAAATAGTGCTGCAATAAACATAGGGGTGCACATATTTTTTTTTCAAATTAACGTCTTGGGTTTCTCTGGATACATACCCAAAAGTGGAACTGCTGGGTCATATGGTAGTTTCCATTTCCAGTTTTTTGAGATACCTCCACACTGATTTCTATAATGGCTGCACCAATCTGCAGTCCCACCAACAGTGCACCAGGGTTTCCTTTTCTCCACAACCTCGGCAGCACTTGTCGTTTGTTGATTAATTGATGATAGCCATTCTGACCAGAGTGAGGTGGTATCTCATTGTGGTTTTTCATTTGCATTTCTCTAATGATTAGTGAGGCTGAACATTTTTTCATATACATGTTGGCCATCTGTATGTCCTCTTTAGAGAAATGCCTCTTCATATCCTTTGCCCATTTTTTAATTGGGTTGTTTTTTTGGTGTTGAGTTGAATGAGTGTTTTATAAAATTTGGATATTAACCCCTTATCAGATATATCATTTGGCAAATATATTCTCCCATTCAGTAGGCTGCCTTTTTGTTTTATTGATGTTTTTTTTGCTGTGAAAACTTTTAAGTTTGAAGTAATCCCATATGTTTATTTATTCGTTTATTTCCCTTGCCCTAGGGGATATATCAGTAAAAATATTACTGAGTGTAATATCTGCAACTTTACTCCCTATGTTTTCTTCTAGGAGTTTTATGCTTTCAGGCCTTACATTTAAGTCTTTAATCCATTTTGAATTTGTTCTCATATATGGTGTAAGTATGTGGTCCATTTTGGTTTTTTTGCACGTGTCAGTCCAATTTTCCCAGCACCATTTGTTAAATAGACTATCTTTACTCCAATGTAAATTCTTGCTTCCATTGTCATAGATTAACAGCCCATATATGCATGGATTTATTTCTGGGCTCTCTATTCTGTTCCATTGATCTATGTTTCTGTTTTGATGCCAGCACCATACTGTTTTGATTACTGTAGCTTTCTAGTATGATTTGATATCGTGTAGCATGATACTTCCCACTTTGTTCTTGTTTCTCAAGATTACCATGGCTGTTTGGGGTCTTTTATGGTTCCATATAAATTTTAGGATTATATGTTCTATTTCTGAGAAAAATGTCCTTGGTAGTTTGATAGGAATTGCATTGAATCTATATATTGCCTTAGGTAGCATTGACATTTTAACTATATTAATTCTT
>NW_017731575.1:1199674-1268792 GCF_001890085.2 Hipposideros armiger
ATACCAGGAATGAATCCCACTTGATCGTGGTGTATGATCTTTTTAATGTGATGCTGAATTCGGTTTGCTAGTATTTTGTTGAGGAGTTTTGCATCTATGTTCATTAGGGATATCGGCCTGTAGTTTTCTTTTTTTGTAATATCTTTGTCTGATTTTGGGATCAGAGTAATAGAGACCTCATAAAATGTGCTTGGGAGCCTTTCCTGCTTCTGTATTATTTGGAAGAGTTTGAGGAGAATGGGTATTAATTCTTTTTTGGGTGTTTTGTAAAATTTACCTGTGAAGCCATCTGGTCCAGGACTTTTGCTTGTTGAAAGCTTGTTGATTATTGATTCAAATTCTTTTGTAGTAATCATTTGTTCAGAGTTTCTGTTTCTTCTTGGTTCAGACTTGGTAGATTGTATGCTGCTAGAAATTTATCCATTTCTTCCAGATTGTCAAATTTGTTGACATATAGTTGTTCATAGTAATTTCTTAAAATTTTCTGTACTTCTGTGGTATGTGTTGTCTCTTCTCCTCTTTCATTTCTGATTTTATTAATTTGGGTCCTCTCTCTCTTTTTCTTGATGAGTCTGGTTAAGGATTTGTCGATTTTGTTTATCTTTTCAAAAAACCAGTTCTTGGTTTCATTGATCTTTTGTATTATTTTTTGGTCTCCATTTCATTTATTTCTGCTCTGCTCTTTATTATTTCCTTTCATGTACTCCCTTTAGGCTTGTTTTGCTGTTCTTTTCCCAGTTCCCTTAGATGTAAAGATAGTCTGTTAATTTGAGATTGTTCTTGTTTATTTAGACAGGTCTGCATTGCTAGAATTTCCCTCTTAGGACTGCTTTTGCTGCATCCCACAGATTTTGGGTTGTTGTGTTTTCATTTTTGTTTGTCTTAAGATAGCTTTTGATTTCCTCCTTGATCTCATTTTTGACCCACTCACTATTTAGTAGCATGTTATTCAGCCTCCATGTATTTGTGTGTTTTCCAGATTTCTTCTTATAACTTATTTCTAGTTTCATAGCACTGTGGTCACAGAAGACACTTGATATGATTTCAATGTTCTTAAATTTATTGAGACTTGTTTTGTGGCCTAACATGTTGTCTATCTTGGAAAATGTTCCATGTGCACTTGAGAAGAATGTATATTTTGTTGCTTTGGGGGTGAAATGCTCTAAAAATATCAATTAAATCCAGCTGGTCTAAAGTGTCATTTAAGGCCACTGTTTCCGTTTTGATTTTCTGTCTGGAGAATCTGTCCATTGGTGACAATGGGGTGTTGAAGTCCCGTACTACAATAGTGTTACTGTTGATCTCTGTCTTTATGTCTGTCAAAATCTGTTTAACGTATTTAGGAGCTCCTATGTTGGGTGCATAGGTGTTTACTAGGGTTATGTCTTCTTGTTGAATTGATCCCTTTATTATTATGTAGTGTCCTTCTTTGTCTTTTATTGTAGTCTTCATTTTAAAGCCTATTTTGTCCAAAATAAGTATTGCTACACCAGCTTTTTCTCATTTCCATTTGCGTGAAATATCTTATTCCATCCCTTTACTTTCAGTCTGTGTGTGTCTTTTGATCTGAGTCTCTTGTAAACAGCATATGCATGGGTCCTGTTTTCTTTTCCACTAAGCCACTCTTTTGATTGGAGCATTTAGCCCATTCACATTTAAAGTGATTATTGATAGGTACATATTTATTGCCATTTTGTTATTTGTATTTCTGGTCTTCCTGGGTTAGCTTGTTTTCCCCTTTCTTCTGTTTACAAAAGTCGTTTTAACATTTCCTGCAATGCTGGCTTGGTGGTAATGAATTTCTTAAGCTTATTCTTTTCTGAGAAGCTCTTTATCTCTCCTTCAATTTTAAGTGATAGCCATGCTGGGTAGAGCAATCTTGGTTGTAGGCCTTTATTTTGTGTCACTTTCAATATTTCCTGCCACTCCCTTCTGAACTGCAGAGTTTCTGTAGAAAAGTCAGCTGTTAGTTTTGTAGGAGTTCCTTTGTATGTAACCTGCTGTCTTTCTTTTGCTGCTTTTAGGATTCTGTCTTTGTCTTTAACCTTTGCCATTTTAACTATGATGTGTCTTGGTGGAGATCTGTTTGGGTTCAGTTTTTTTAAATTGTCTGCACTTCTTGGGCTTCTATGTCAATTTCTTTCACCAGAGTAGGGAAGTTCTCAGTCATTATTTCTTCAAATACATTTTGATCCCTTGCTTCTTCTCTTCTCCTTCTGGTATTCCTATGATGTGAATGCTGTTGTGCTTGATGTTGTCCCACAGGTCTTTTAAACTATTTTCATTGTTTTTTTATTCTTTTTTCTTTTTATTGTTCCAACTGGGTGATTTCTGCTATTTTGTCTTCTAAACCGCTGATCCAATTCTCTGCTTCATCTAATCTACTGGTGATTCCTTTGAGTGTGTTCTTCATTTTAGTTATTGTATTCTTTAGTTTTAACTGGTTATTTTTTATGATTTCTCTATCCTTCTATATGTCCTCATTAAGTTCCTGAAACATTCTTATCATCAGTGTTCTAAACTCTGTCTCCGAAAGGTTGGATACCTCTGTTTCATTTAGTTCCATTTCTAGAGGTTTCTTCTGATCTTTTACTTGGGACATGTTTCTTTGTTTCTTCATTCTGGCTGTCGCTCTGTGATTGCTTCAATGTATTGAATAGATCACCTAGAAAAAAAAGGAAAAAAAAAAAGAGGGCTCTCTGCCCCCTTTAATCTGCAGACTACTTGCTCAGCAACAGAGAGATTCTGGGCGACTTAGCACCAGCTGTTGGGGGAAAGGGCTCAACGCGTCATGCACCAGCCTCCATCTCAGGCTTGCAGTGATCTTCCCGTAATTAGCTGCTGTGTTTTCAGAACCGTGCTCACCACCAAAAATCCTCACAGGTTGTTGCGGGCTGTCTGCTGCTGCAAAAATCCCTCTGTGACCTGTGGAGGTGGGTGCCAGGTACTGGGGCTCAGGGTGCCCCTGGCAACACAGCTCTAGGTGGGTGGGGCAGGCCTCCAAAGCACCATGGGGTGTGGTCAGTGGCCCCCACCAAGTCAGAGCAGCATGCACTCCTGCACCAGCAACCAACCTGCACAAACTTGCCAGGAAAGCCCTGGCCAGGTCACGCAGGCACATAGCTCATTGCCCAACACTCCCAGGAAAACTCTCAGTCTCAGCCTGTCCTAATCAGTCGCTTGCAGATCAGGCCGAGCAGCCTGACAGCCAATCGCCAGCCTGGCAACTCTGCATGTTCAGTGCGGAGAGCAGAGACCCAAGGTTGCTCCGCACTCCCACATCTCACTGAGCAGTCTGTTGGAGCTGGAGCACTCCTGCCAGGCATTTCCCTGGCTACACCGCACAAGCAGTACACAGAGTGGGGATTTAAGGCCACATGCGCACGCTCGCACACACGCACTCCTGTGTCAATTCCTCCAGACCAATGCGGTCCTGGACCTGACCCTCCTCCTGTACACTACTTGTGTGCAAGCTCCACACCAGGGCAACAATGTTCCCCAAACCTCCAGTTCCCGCACCAAAGGCACTGCTCAATTCAGTCCTTCCTCGCAGGCTCCTGGGCCCTGTTCATATAGCTACTTCCTCTACCTGGGACCAGGTGAGTGCTTACCAGTGAGTGAGTCCCTGTGCCGGCTCCACTGGTTCTCTAGCCGCCCTCAGGCTCACTGAATTGAGCAAAGAGAGTCCTCACTAATTTCTACTGCCAGCTATCCTAGAACTCCTCTTCCCGGCAAAGTAACTCTGGGCTGGTGGGCTCGGTGTGAGGCCAGAGGGTGTCTCCCCCAATCGGAGAAGCCTCCCCACCACTGAGGTGTCCCTCATGGGGTTCGCCCTCTCTCGTCTGTGCCCCTCCTGCCAGACTCAACATGGCCTCCTCTTTAAGTCCTTTGTTTAGAGATTCTGTTCATCTAGTGTTCAGGGAACTTTTGAGGTTGAATGTTGTATAAATTATTTGTAATTTTGGTGTGATCCTGGGAAGCAGTTGGCACAGCATCTGTCTATTCTGCCATCTTACCGGAAGTCCCTTGAGTAACTTTTATTTGATAGGTCCATTCTCATATTCTTTGAATTTTCACAACAGGGTTATGAGACAGCTTTGGTTAGAATGCAGGTTTTGATTAGAAGCCAGGATTTACTAGACCACATTCAGGAAGTAATGTCATTCCAAAAGCTGCTGACCTCCCTGACATTTCCTTTTCCTCCTTTTCAATCATTCCATTACACGATGGTTTATGAGAATATTGCTGGACTTCAGAGAACTTAGAATTTCCTCTGTTCAAAGAAAAATACCTATTAAAAAAAGTGATGATTACTTTTAAAATAACCTCTATCTTCCATTTGTTCTAAAAATATTTTTAATGGAAAGGAAATCTATTCAACCAGAAATCCTTATGAGAGCCATAAAAATTAAGACATGAGTATCATAAGCTCCCCAAACCCTCATCATTTTCACTAAAAACCTGTGATACTAGAATAAAGGTAGCAAGTTACAGTTAAATGTCCCTATTTATTATATGCCTTCCATTTAATTAAAAAGAATTCTACAGTCCAAAAAATAATGGGGCTGCAAGTGAAATTGGTGATGGTAGTTTGTACTCAGGTTTTAGAAAACTCATTATTTTGTAGTTACAAATAAAGAATGAAGTCTTTGATCAACATTTGATATGGTTTAGCTACTATTTCTAGGGTTTTAACTAAATTGGTGGGTAAAACATTCAAGAAAATTGCCACTTTGTTGTATGATCCCCTCCTATTATACCAGATAACATCATAATGTAAAAGCAAATGATACCAACATTCATATTAAATTTAGGCCCATTATTTTTTATATAAATTTGAGGCTGTTTTCAACTTTGGATCTAAATCAGTGATTCTTGGGTCAATTTGTGGAATTCTAATTTAGTTATTATTTTAAAAAATATTCCCACGTGATTCTGATGTGAAATCAAGTTCAGAGGAAGACTAGCAGGATGGCAAGTGGGAGGATGCGTTATGGTCTAAAGTGAAATCAGGATGAAGGCAGCTAAAGAAAAAGAGACCAGGTTGTATGAGGTTGGACACTTCCTGGGGAGGTAATATCTGAACAAGTAAAGAGAAGATGAATTGCCACGGAGGCTGTGGGAATGAATATATCATGGACACCCAAAGGGAAATGAGAAGGCTAATCTTTTTCACTTTGAAGAATAGAAGAAAATATTATAGAAAAAGGACAGAGCATTTCACCATGCCCGACACATAGTAGGTTCTCAATAAATATTTGGTGATTGAATAAACAGCTGGACCTAATTATGAAGGAACTTAAGAGCCAAACAAATTAATTTTCACTTTTTCTTCACTGTATATTTCTAGTGGCTAGCAAATATTGGAACGTCCATAAATATTTGTTTGCATGTTGACTGACTAACGTAATGTAGCTTGCACATAGTATGAACTGATTAAATAGTTTATTATTCTTCAAATTATGATTATCATTAGTTGAACACCTTTATTTTTCAGATGGTAAAAGTCAATGATTTGTTTATGTTATAAGACAGTGTCTATTTTAGTCTGATAAAATATAATAGTATAGAGAAGACATATTCTTTTTAAACACAGTCTGTAATGTTCCAAGGAGAAATTTTAAAGAAACAGCATTATACCACCAGCGAGTGAATTAGAGCTTGTGCAATAAAATCCTCCTATGAAACATGAAAACAATGAAGCTGTTCATTTAAGAACTCAATTAAAAATACCTAACTATGGACAAAGCATTCACCTAACTGAGCAAAACATAATAAAAGTTTCTGCCTATAGGACTTGCCTTCTAACTGAGAGAGCAGATAATAAACAAAACTGTATAGTAACTTAGAATGTGATAAATGGTAAGGAGAGGAGAAAGATCTTGGAAGGGGAGCAGGAAGTGTTGGGGGTAGGGGATCAGAAAGTCTAGTTTCAAGGATGGTGGTCAAGAAGGTCTTGCTGAAAAGGGAACTATTTAAATTAAGACCTGAAAACAGTACTGGAGCAAGTCATGAGGATGAGAGTATCTGGGGAAAGTGCATTTCAGGCCCAGGGAGCTGCACATGTGAAAGCCCCAGGCAACAGCATGCCTGTCACTTTCTAGAAGCAACAGGGAGACCAGTGTATCTGGAATAAATGAAAAAAGAGCGGTAGGAGATATTCTCAGAGACGTTAATACAGGACCTCATAGGTTGTAGGATGACTTCAGCTTTTACCTGGAGTGATATGGGAAGCCACTGGGGGTTTTGGACAGCGTGAAGGTCCTGATTTGGTCATGCTCCTGCCTGACAGCCATATACTGTATCTCCATGAGCTGTACAATTTTATCAACTAGAATTTATTGGTCCCTCCTGCATTCTCATAGTATTACTTTATGTTGGATTACCACACTTCCATTATTTTTGATAAAAATAGGTACAGTTTTCCTTCTCCTCTTTTTGGGTGACCAATACCTTGAGAGTAGCTTTCGATATTTCTGTCCAGTGACATCTAACGTAAATTCTGTACACTGTAGATATTTACCAAATATTTGTTGTCTTTATGTAACTTTTCAACTTTGTTTATGATGAATCTGATTATGTATGTTACACAAGTGCAGAACTAGTGATAAATTGACTATGATTCTCTCCCATGACGGAATAAAACTTATGCATTGTTCATTTGAAAAATTTTGCCTGTATTAATGTTTGATTTTTTTTAAACAATCAGTTGATGTGCCATTCCATCAATGGCCAAAAATGTTTAATCAACCATGTTGCAGTCTGAGTTTCATTACAGTCATATGAAATAACATTACAGTTCCTTTGGAATTCATTCTGTGAGCTATAGTGCTAGAATTAGTCTTATGAGTGTGATTTGAGGGTAATGAAAAGCCCCACTTGCCCTAAAATATTGCCACTATAAAGATTGCCTACTCCCTACCCCTACCCAGATGCTTTGTCCTTCAATTTCTACCTCTGGAGCAATTTTATTTTTATTTAGCAAAGGAAAGGGCATTGCTCTTAGGAAGCTTCTATAGAATGCATAATGATACTAAGCAGCTGGAATTATTCTGAGCATCACCTAGTGAAGACTTTGTTAAAAATTATGCAGTGCTTGCACCTCTCTTAACCAGCTGAAGAGAGAACCAGTATTTTATGTGTCTATCATTTATATCTCTCTGTCTATCTATCTATCTATCTATCTATCTATCTATCTATCTATCTATCATCAAATAGAGGGCTTCTAACTCTACTAATGACATAATGAGCATCCTTCTTCTGCACAAACATCTATTGGATAAAATATTTCAGTCAGCTTTGAGAATTTGGAATAACAGGACTCTGCCAAGGGACTGGCTCTTCTAATTTGAAAGTAAATGTCTTCACCTTGCGGGCCATGACATTTGTTTTCCATAAATGGTGCTGGCTTTGCCTTGGCATTCTTTTAGCAGCAGGAGACCATTATCGTGTGAGAATGTTCTCTCCCCTTTCACATTATTTCTTAATTATTACCCTCTTTTCAATAGACAATGCCTCTAGGAATTTTCATGTAATTTTCCCCTTCCATTCCTTCCCTGACTTGTACTGCCATGGGAGAGGATTTGGGTATTAACCCAAGAAAGTCCAGATTAATGAATCTTGAAGACAGTTGGCTCAGTATCCAAGGAATCCTTTGAGAGGGGCCTGAGATGCTGTGAACAATGTACAAGGCAAATGCTTGGGAACTAAAAAATTTGCATTGAAGCCTTCTAGGGAAAGGAGGGAATGACAATGGAAATCTCAATGCTGACAGAGAGGGGGGATGAAGATTTAGTTTTTCCCACATGCTAGTCTCTCAAGACCATCCTTTTTATGCGTTTATATTGAAGAAAAGATCTCCTTCCTCCCACTCACAAAAATAGCCTTCACTATGTAAATCCCATCTCTGCCATTTTGTTGAGTCTGTAGCCCGCCAGATTAAAACAATGGCTGAAAAAAAACTGAGAACTCCCCTGATGCATCTTAATGGCTGTTTGCTAACTTCAAAGCTGACCATTTAAATGCTAACCTTATTAAGCAAGTAATCCAAAACATAAGCACCCAGCCTGAATCATTAGCATTTAATTATCTAACATTTTTTATTGTTAGTTTACAATGCAGGGTAAATTTTTCATATAAATATATGCTTATATATGTTTTAAAAAGCACTTTAGGCCACAAGTTTATGTTCAGGCACAAATGTTTCTCTTGTATTATTTATGAGTCCATGTAACCCTGGTTTAAGGTTACCGTTTTCTGCAGAGACAGAGGGGCCTAAAAAGCCTATTATTAAGAAGAGCTTTCCTCCCACCCCATGCATTTGGATGTTAGCTAAAGGGGTCCACGGAATTCTGTTGTCTTTGTCGTCAATATTTATTGACTGCATTTGGGATTTCATATAACAGGGAACACTGAGGCTCTGATTGTACACGTTTCTGGCAGCGAAAGAGCGGCATTGAACTTTTCCTCCCTTTCTTTGAATATACAGGAAAAAAAAGAAATTCCTGGAGCTTTTTCAACATAATATAAAGGTCACTGACAATAGCCCACCTATAGATGCTGATGTGTGACATTTAAACTGAATACAAGGAAAGAATGATCAGCATTAAAAAGAACTAGTTGCTTTCAAGATAACACTGTTTACCAAATTATTTCTCCATGGAAAAAAAATTAATGTACCTCTTCATTTTATTTCTCAGATATTTCTTGAAAAATACACACATTCTTCGAGAATGCGAATAAAGAATCGAATGTCTATTACTGATATTTAATCCACCGATTTATAAATAATATTGTTAAACTGTGGCCTGGGCTGTTTAAACTGGCTCCTGGGAAAATAGTCTTTTGGTGATATTTTCAGTTGTTATGTGTTTGTGAAAAAAACTTGAGGTGTTTATGTAACAGGAGCTATATGTACATGTTGCCAAAACTACCCGTTGAAAAAAAAACGAAGTCATTTAGAAAATTGTTCTATTTTTGCATATGTATAGGACACAACCAGCTGGACTGATTTGATTTCTCTCTGTGAATTGCGAATTGTTTAACTGAAGTTATAAAATTAACCCTTGTTGTAGCATTGTGTTTGCAGAGTTGAATCTGAGTCTGGGTGAGAGGTTAATACTGGTATGCTAAGCAGAAAGAACTCCCAGTGGAAACCACCCCCCACTGTATGTCCCCGAAATGAATCAGTAAGCCAAGAAAGAAAAGAAGCTGGGTGACAGGAAAGCGTGCCTACAACCAATGTAAGAAAGTGGCAGGGACATCTTAGCAACCAGTTCAAACTCCAGGACAAAGTTGTCTAGAAAAAAAAAAAAAAAGGATGGAACTAATAATTTATCTGATATATTTGTATAGAAAGTATTATTGAGAGTAATTCTCCTGAGCTATTGGATTGGTTGAACTGTTGGGGTAGTGAGCAATTATTGCCTCCAAAAGAGAAAAAACTATGTGTAAGAAGAAATAATGTCACAGTAAATTGTTTTTTTAAAAACTACATTTACAAAGTTACAGTAATATGAAGAATATTGATCTAGCTAAATTTTTAGATGAAATTATATTTAGAAGGTGAGATAGTAGGAAACTGGAGATGGTAGTGTAAGAAAACTAAATTCTCAGCCTCATGAGAAGACTGTCTAAAATTCATAAATTAAGAAATAGAAGTCTACACATTTTATTTAGTAATATGGAAATAAATAGCATAAATATTAGCTAAAATGTAGCTAAGTGCTAGTAGTATAGCTAGGGAACTACTATTTTTATAAGGTTTTTATATGAATTTATTTTCTTTTTTATCTATGTACATCTATTTAATAAAAGCAAAAATCAATATAAAACTAATAAAAGCTAGATAATAAACCAAGAAATCAAAACAACATCACAAATGTACATATTTAAAATATATAATTCAATGATCAGTTCATATATTTATAGACCTCTTATAGTTGTATATAGATCTCTTAAGAATTACTATATAGCTTTATGTATATGGAGATATGCTAACATTTATTGTTTATATATGCCAACACTGTATTAAGCATTCATGTTATTGTGTATATATATATATATATATATATATATGTACTAAATACTCTACATATATTTTCTTATTTAATTTTTTACAATAATACTTTAAGACAGATCCTATTATTACCCCATGTTAAAGGTTGGCAATCTGAGGCTAAGACAGAATGTGTGTCTTACCCAAAGGCACATAGCCAGTATGTAGTGCAACGGCTCTCAAACTTCAGGGAGTATCTGAATGACCTGAAAGACTTGTTAAAACACACATGGATTTTATGATTCACTCTCAGATTTTCTGACTCATTAATCTGGACTGAAGCCTGAAAAAAAAAAAATTCCTGGTGGTGCTGAGGCTGCTGGTTCAGGGACCAAATTTGAGCGTTGTTCAGAGAGTGGGAGCAGGAAGTGAAATTGCATGTCTTTGACTCCACTACTGACACAGTGCAGCTTATCCAAACCACATGCAATAGGAAATGTTGGCTGGGTTGACACATAAGCATAGGAAAAAAATTACCCCAAAAGACCTTTGTCATGAAATGAGCAGACATCTGAAAGCAGGCGCTTAAGCCAAAAATACTCCATGATGCATAGGGCTTCTCAGCACAGTAAAAATGGTTTGAACTCATTCCTATGTAAGGGTTAGTTAGGTATTTTAGCAGACGTTGCTAAAGGGGTAAATTCTAATTGACTTGAGCCAATCATGATCATACCATATCAGTCGCCAATGATTGGTTTAGAAAGAAGTATGTGGCATGATTCTAGGCAATAAGCCCTGAGAGGAATTCTGATGGGCTTCTGGGAAAGGTTTTGAGCTTCTTAAAAGGACATGTTTAGGAAGAGATGTTGTCATGTTTAAATCTAATGTCTACAATTGTGGCAACCATTTTGTGCCCAGGAGAGGGCTATTCTGAGATCAAAGCTGATGTCTTAAACAGTTGGGTGGAAATATGAATGCTTGGCGAGATCATGGAGCTGCTGAATTAAGCAAACATGGAACTATCTCCATCTAGATGTCTTGGTATGTGAGAATTTATTTTCTCATTATTTAAGACAGCCAATTCAGGTGCTTGCATCTGTAGTCATCCTCAGTGATAGAAGTAGATACAGACATGTCTGAAACAATTAGAACTCGATTGAAAGCCAGACTGAGGAGCAACTTAGGGAAAATCATGCGGGAGGATGAAGTTGTAGCAAGATGGGTCAGACTGAGTAGCCCGCCCGGCTGCTGCAGGAAACAGGCTTTCTGTGCATAATGTACGTGTAAATGAAATGTTCTCCCAGTTCATCCCCGCCACTGAAACAGCTTCCGCTGAAATCTCTGTGTACTCTGAAAAGGAGGGATATAATAATACAATGTAATTCAATATACTACAACAGCATAATAATCTACTATAATGCAATATTATAATGAAACATCATTTTAACATTCTAATAAAATATGTTATGCTATATCAAAGAAGGTTCAAATATTTCTCCTATGTAGAGAGTTAACTGATCTAGAGTTGCCTATGTGGACAATTTGTCATGGGTAGCATATTGTGTTAGTTACTTATTACTGTGTAACAAACCACCCCCAAATTTAATGGTTTAAAATGACAATGAACTCGACGACTCATGACTCTGGGTCAGCCATTTCGGCTGGCCCCAGCAGTGGCTCTGACACTGGCTGGGCTGCCTCATGTATCTGTGGGAGCTGCAGGCCAGGTTGGCAGGCCTGCTTCTGGGAGTTGGCTGGCTGTCACCTGGGCTGACAGGGGTGACTGGTCCCTGTTGTCTCTCACCCTCCAGCAGGCTGGCTGGGCTTTTTCTCTTGGTAGTTGTAGAGGTCTGAGAGGCCAAAGTAGGTAAGACACGTGTCACCTCTGCTACGTTCTATTTGCCAAAGCAAATTGCAAGGCCATCCTAAATTCAAGGGACAGGGAAATAGATGCCACATCTTCATGAAATTGTTATGCATGAAGGGAGAGAAGGGTGCAGCAATGGCATCATTTTTACAAGTAATCCGCCACACACATCCAGTGGGAAACTGAGCAGAGAGCCATCTGGAGTCTCAGGCAATAGCAGGGCCCCTGCAGAGGTGCGAGCAGCAGCTCTGATTGTGTGAGAGGTAAAATCGCCACTTGGTCATGGACCATGGTCAGCTTGGACCTTCTGAAGAGTTGACGCGGCATCTGGCTGGGAAAGCTGTGACTGGTAGTGGAGCATTCCTGTAGGAAGGCAGGCAGCTGAGGCTAGAAGTGGAAGGACATGAGCGAACTTCTTTTTAAGATCTTGGGCAACGCTGTTGGCGGTTTCCAGGTATAACAGGAGGAGACTGTGCCAAAGGAGGGTGGTAACATTGAGGCTGGGCTGGAGTGCCTGGGAGCTGTGGTAATTTCAGTGTCAATGGGTCACATTTATACCTGTCACTTGTCTTATGGAAACAGATTACGGCAAATCCTCATTTAATGTCATGGATAGGTTCTGTAGATTGAAGTGTAAGGTAACCGATTTTCCTATAGGCTAATTGATATACACAAAAATTTGTTCCTATGGCATTTCATCAACATTAAAATGAAACGATGTTGACGGAAACAACGTCATTACTCGAGGAACTGCTGTACTCTTAGAACAGGCAGCCTGGTTCTAATACTAACTTCTAGTCTTCTCTAAATGAGTTCATTAGCCACGAGCAGCCCAGACGGGTGTATCTGTCCAGGACTTGCCTGGGCTCTCCTTGTCCATCCCCTGGCTCCAGGTCGTTACTCTCTTCAGGAATCCCTGCTTTTCTACATCCATGACACGTGCATCAAAACAGCAGTTTTCTGGCCTCAGATTCTATCCCAATTGTACCGATTTCTCAGACTTCTTAGGCTAAAAATTTTGAAATTCATACAGCTCCAGTGACCCCAATTTTTTTCTAATGATGCTTACTTACATTTGTGGGCCTCAAACTGAAATAGTTGGATTTCCCTATAAGGTGCACACCCTAGGATTGTATTTCTACATGAGAAGGACGCTGCCATGCTTTGGTCTCTGTCCTGTTTTCTTGTGTGTGCTGCAGTCATGGGAAGTGTTGTAGAGTTCATCTTACTCTTGAACATCTGGAGAGAATTTCCCAATTGTTAGGCCATGACCTCCTCCTCCATTATGCAAAATCACTGACTTTTTATATTATTTTGTCAAATAATGTATTATTTCTTCCCTTCTTTAACCTCCTTCCCGAGCCTATTTATCTAGCTGTTGGGGGTTATACTTACAATTTAGCTGGGGTAACTAATATATATGAACTAATAAAATAATTACATGCTAAACCTTGTGATATTGATGGAAAACATGTGAGGGGGATATCACTAGGGGTTGACTTCCTTGTAGAAGACTGATACATGAACAATGTATGAAAAAATGGAGGATGGGAACGGAAAGACAGGAGAATATCACAGACAAATCCTCAATCAGAAGACTGATAAGAATAATACATTTAAAATATATTTTTAAATATATTAAATGTGTGCATATGTTAAATATACAATGTAAATTAAAACCACTAATCTATTCGTCTACTTCTAGAGAGAAGGTTAGTTGCAACACATAAAAATAGCTAACTTCTAGATTAATAGGTACAAAATATTATTAATAGCTTACCAATATTTTTTTCACCATAAAATTGAAAGATTGTATATAACAGTTTTTCAAATAGTAAATCATTGATTAAGCATTCAATAATTATTACTTAGTGTTGTTAAAAATGATTTAGGCCACCATATTTTTTGACAGGAAAAGTTTTGAGAGAGATGGCTTTTAGGTAGAACCTTCAATCAGCAAAGGCTCTTTCTCCTTTCTTTACATTTTGAATCCAATTAAATCCTGTTTCAGTTCTAGAGATAGAGTTTATGAGTATGGATTGTTACATGTGAAAATTATACAGTGGGAATATATATTATTTTATACAGTGTGAGGATATATGCTTAGGTAGATTACGGTTGGGTAGATAGATGATATACAGATAAATGTGAGCTCATCTCTGAAAATCCTTGGTATGGTGGGAGAAGAAGGCCAGCTAAGCATGCTAAACCTCCATCAGGGTCTGAGATGGTGGTGCCCAGAGAAAATTGCCTGTTACTAAGTAAGACCCATGTAACAAGGCAAGTTGCCCAGAGTATGACAAAGATGAGTGGGGTGTTTCCAAAGACAGATAGAAAAGAAAGGGTTCTGTTTTGGCAGAAAGTTCAATACTTGGGAACAAAATACCAGGCTGCTTGTCTCATTGCATATGGTACCAAGACATTAAATTGTGTGAGTAAATGTGCAAACAACTAATGGAGAACATTTTTAGTATGAGGTTTCATGCATTCCCTTTATCACTTGTGACCTCAGGTCTCCTACTTATCCAGAACTCTGGTCCTTCTCATCTCTCTTTCCCTCCTTTCTGTATTATTTTGTCCCTCTGGCAAATTGGGGTTGGGGTAGATGAAGGGAAATAACCATAAATATCACTTTAAAAAGCTAGAAATCTCTGACTTTTGCTAAAAAACAAACAAATAGACAAGCAAACAAAAACTTGAGGATTGTTTGCTAGGAAGAACGTTAAGGAACTTTAGAGTTTTGAAATTCAAATCAAAGTCATCAATATTCAAAATATTACTGAAAAGTTATGAAAAATTTATATGATATAAGGTACAATAGAATTTTCTTTGGAGTAAAACTTCCTCTGTCTTTCTCTGTTCCTGTTTTCTAAACTTATCCATATTTTATCTTAGTCTGTAATTCTTATACCCAATGTTGAGATCATCTTTATTCATTGAAGAGTACCTTTCTCACACCTTAAAGCCCTTTCAATCTTCCTGTAAATATATTGGCATTTAGTTTCTCTGAATGTGTTGCTTTTAAGTATTCCACTTATTTAAAGACTGCAAAAGATTTGTTCTGTTATGCAGAGGTTTTTTATTTGCTGTGAAGCATTACTATAGGAAGTTATCTACATTAAACGTTAGAAAGTTTTATTTATATCTTTCATGTTTTGTTTAGTTTTGTTTGCTGTTTTTTATTTGATTACTTGGGCTCTTGATTATGAAATCTTTCTAACCATGGATTGTGAAGCGTTAACCATTATTTTGAGAGTGTTACATTTTCTGACTCTATTACTTTCCTCAAAGAAATGACTCACACTGGATTGCATTCTAGGATATTAAATTATAAATGGTTTCTAAGGGTTCACACTTTCTTTTTCTTATTATCTTTGTCATGAGTCCCCTATAACTGGATAAATGAAGTTTGTGATCATGATAGAAACTGTAGGTTCAAATCCCTTAATTGCCTACCAAAATCCAGTAAGTGCTAAAAACTGACAAATTTTTCATAATTTATTTGGTAGCATCCTGATCTGTTCTGAGCTCATTCAGTGGTAAAACCAAATCTGAAATGTCATGAGGCTATTTATAATCTTGTTTTTCATCTCACTGAGTATAAATATTTATATGTTTCACTGAAGAAATACTAAGATGTTTACTTATGGGGTACTGCCCCAGATGCTGCTGGGAATTATCTATACCTATTATAATATGAAAATATATATTATATAAAATATACATCTCTGCAGTTTCTACAATCTGATGACTTCTAAATTCCATAACACAGCTGGTCCCAAATATCAAGCAAACTTTTCAAAAACATTAAAAAAAGTATGACCCTCATACAAATATAAAATGAACATATGTCAAATATTTTATTTAATTCATTAATTGATGAGGAAACCAGTAGGATGGTAAGGCTGGTTGAAAAGGGAATTTGGGAAATACTGTTTTATGTAGTCATGCAGTCCAAGAAACGTGGGAATAAATTTGTGTGAATAGATTTATAAAACGGTTCTTGACTTGCAAAGTAAACTTTATTCTTTTACTCAACAGAAATCTACAAATTATCATGTAATTTCAAAGTAGCTGGACTCTGATTTAAAATATTAAATAACCAAATCAAATATGGGTACATTATTTTAGATATTTATATATTCCTTAAACAATGACACTGAAAGAACATGCAGTTGTCCTTAAGCTTTATTTCTAAGATACGGATAATCTTTCTTAACTGCCCCTCACCCCTACCATGATCCTAAATAACCTCCAAAGTTTATTCTTTTTTTTTTTTAAAGATTTTATTGGGAAATTGGGGGAGGAGAACAGCGTTGGGGAATTGAGGAAGGGGAACAGACAAGTTGCTGTCCTTTTGTTCTTCAGTCTAGTTGTGGAGGAAGTCACTTCACTGGCCCATGTTGGTATTATGATCATTGTGCTTTTCCCGGCTAAGGCAGATCAGTCGCCGGCCATTGGACGGCCGCTCAATGCGGCTCATAGCAGCCCCACTGCAGCCCCACAGCAGCCTATGCTGTCGCCAGCAACTCATGGCAGCCCAGTTCCAGGCCGAGCTGTTGTTCACCATCTTAGCTGTAGAGGGCACAGTGTCACTGGCCCATATGGGATCCAAACCTGTGGCCCTACTGCTCAGAGCTTGTGCTTCCAAGCCAACTATTTTTTTTTTTTTAGCTGAGCCATCCTGCCACCTGTTGGCAGCTCAGCGGCTGCTCAGCTTGGGCTGGGAATCGAACCACTGTTGCTCAGAGCTCAAACTCTTGAGTGAGCTCTTAACCAACTGAGCCACTCGGCAGGCCCAGCCAAGCCAACTCTTAACCAACGAGCTACTCGGCTGGCCCCTCCAAAGTTTATTCTTGATAACAACAACAACAAAAAGACTAGCCTCATTTAATTCGCCTGATTATTTACATACATACAGCAAAAGAGGTAAATTAACACATATAAACCACTTCAATCATACAGTATTTTTCAAACTAAGAAGAGAAAATTAATTTCTATGTGGAAATTTTCTAAAGGAATCTTGGCTCGGACTTAAGGCCTCTATTATTCATTCTTCTATCTTGAGTCTAGGAAACCAAGACCAGGAATCTCCCTTCATGAAATTTCACTATAGTTAGGGTGAAAGCCTATCTCATAGCATAGGTATTCGCAAAAGTTTATAAGTCTCTCACTACCAAAAAATTACCTTTTTTTTTTTTTTCAACAGTAAGGCTGTAAACTTCTAATCAATAGAACAGATTCTAGACCAATTTTCCTTGGAGGGGTTGGTGGCATTGGCTCCACACATCAGGTTTAATTTTTATTCTTTAATGGTGAGCTTGTTTTACCATATCAAATAAGAATCATTCTCACATATGACACTCTAGATATGGTTGTCATTATGCAATTAATTTGTACAATTACATCCTGGTAAGGAGGACAGACTTTCATTGAATATATGCAAAAACCATATTTTTATTAAAAGTAAGGGAATTTCATAAAATCATTTAAATTCTGAGGGGTTAATAAGAATCAGATATCATTTATCAAATGTTTAATTTCAATCTGCAGAAGCATGGTCTATTTGTTTTTTTTTAAGCTGAGCCATCCTGCCACCTGTTGGCAGCTCAGCGGCTGCTCAGCTCAGGCCGGGAATCGAACCGCTGTTGCTCAGAGCTCAAACTCTTGAGCGAGCTCTTAACCAACCAAACGGCTGGCCCCATTGGTCTATTAATTTGAGAGTTAGAGACAAATTTAAAAAACAGAGAGAGAAAACTTTCTCATATTCGTATACTGATTAGAAAATATTGGGTTGTTGGAGAAATCATGACGCATTTTTGCAACGAAAAACATAGAAAAAATAAGTTATGACTTTTTCCAACAATCCAATAGAATATTAAAAATAATCCTACATATATTATAAAATAAATAAGTACAAATGGAAATGTGAACCCTCCAAAACCATTTCCCTCATTGGTTCATTTAGACTGATGTAATTAATTTTACTTTACTTTCATGAAATTGTCTGCTTCTGCAGTACAGAGTTTTGCAAATCCTGTCTCTGTCTTCAGGAATAATGAGTTGTCTAAGTGATGTCATCTTTAAGCTGTGAGTCTTGACCTGTGATTCTTTGCCTTGAAATCTCTGGTATAGACCTTTCCATGAGTTGTTGAGACTACCTTTGTTGAAAATAGAAATTCACTCTGTAGCCGAACAAGCATTAGGGTAGGGCAGAACAGTTTTTGATGAGGCTAATTGTTGTGATTAATTTATTACAGTAACCAGTAATATGAAAATACAGGAATGTAAAATTCTCTATTACAATAAAGTATATAAATCTTTCATGGAATTTGGTCAATGTTTCTCCTGAGGGTGAGACTATGTAATGGACATTGAGAACACTAACAAATTTCTGGGGTCTTTCAATCAGTTCTGTAAGTCAATGGCTTTTAAGTTTTATCAGGCATTAGTATCACAGAGAGGGTTTATTTAAGTCAGATTCAATAGGTCTGAGGTGGAGCTCTACAATTTACATTTCTAACACAGTCCCAGCTAATTGCTGATGCTGCTGGTTTAGGGACCACACTTGGACAAACATTATTGTAAAGGGTATAATCCCTGAGACAATTTTACTGAAATATTTAACCTGCATACATTTATCCTTTGATTTGACCACTTACAATAGTGTGGAGCTAATTGAGAAACAAAGAGTATACTAAACATGCCCTATCACTTCTAGTATCTCTTTTTATTAGGCAAAACAATATATTTGTGGTTATCCAGAGGCTTAATGGGAAATTTCAAAGTTATTGTTAGATAAAAAACAAGTTTCAAGGTTTAAAATAAATGTGCGTTCTGATATTCAGAAGCCAAAATCAAGAGATTCAAAGGACTGATGGATTCCTGAGATAAAGTATTTGGCTTAGCTATCTACTTAAAAATCAAGGTAACAATACAATATTTAAAAATGAACATAGTAAGAGGTAACATGACAGTAGGGAAATGTGGTGGACATGGGGATGAACTACCCAGTTTCCTGTTCATGAAAGGATTGTTGCCCAGCTGTTAGCATGCCGCCTCAAGCTCTCAGCTTTCAGCTCCCTCAGGGTTCTGCTCAGCTGCAGAGAGCTGCCTTCTCTGAGAATACTTCTTTTCCAGGGAGGCCCATATCCCATGATCCCAGGTGCAAAGGCCTGGCCATTTTTGATCAACTCTAGATACTCTCTGATGAGCCATATATATAGTCTAGAACTCCCCATGGGGTTGGTCAAACCGTTTTGGGGCCAGCACCAGTTTGATTTCTGCCATCACTCTACTCGGCTTCTGCCCTGCCCCTCTCACAGATATTGATCCCTGCATGTCAAGCTCTCTCAATATCTGCTCGTGCAGAACCCAACCTCTGACCTTAGCACTTTCACAAGTGAGTAACTTGGTCCTTTTAAAAAATAATAATAATAATCAAGGACATAGTAAAGCAACGCAAAGCACAGAAAATAATCCTAGTGACTATGGAATCCTATTTGAACAGATTACACAGAAATAAAGAGTAGCTATTTACTACCCATTGTTAAGTAAAACTAAGTATTTCAGACTAGTTGTTATTTTAATAGAGAAAAATCCAAGTTCTAGTGTGTGTTAGTAATATTTGTCAGTAAAGAGTTCTCAAGCCTTTTACAAATTAACATGAATAAACTCATTAAAACTAAACAAATTTTGTCCATTTAAACGTGTTTCATTACTCTTCTTCATATTCTGGTGTAATAAACAGAGGTAAATAAAACATCTACAACTAGTTAAACAAACTCGAATTTTGTTCTCCACTATTCTCTTGCATATTCTGGAACGAGTTGACACTATCCTTTAGGACAATACTACAATCGTGCACTGCAAAATGACATTTTGGTTAATGATGGACTGAATATATGACAGTGGTCATAAGATTTAATGGAACTGAAAAATTCCTATTGCCTAGTGATATCATAGCCATCATAAGGTCATACATAATATAATTCATTACTCATATGTTTGTGGTGATGCTGGGGTAAACAATTCTGTTGAGCTGCCAGTCATATAAAAGTATAGTACACATAATTATGTATACTACGTAATATTTGATAATGATAATAAACCACTATGTTATTGGTTTAGGTATTTACTGTACTATACTTTTTATAGTTAATTTAGAGTATACTCTTTCTACCTATTAAAAAAACTTTGCCATGTAACAGTATACCCTGGTATGATGGCAGCCTCATGTATTTTGTGTTTACCATGTCTCCTAATTGCATCATTTTTTCTTGTGTTTGATTCAGTCTCTTGTTTTGTACAATCACATGCTACAGGTTTGTAGTCTAAGAGCATTAGGTTCTACCATACAGCCTAGATGTGTAGTGGGCTATCCCACCTAGGTTTGTGTAAGCCACTCTATGATGTTTGCACAATGACCAAATCGCCTAAGGACGCGTTTCTCAGAACATATTTCCCTCATTAAGTGGCACATGACTGTAGCCTCATTTTCCTGGGAAAACAAAATCACATTCCATTATGTTGCATACACAATTGTATTTCTCAGCTGCTTATAATCCTGATGTAATCTCAGTTACCCATACTAAATATAAGTTTTACCAAATAAACTAGGTTCTACTCGCTGAGAGGTAGATAGGTAACTGATAATTGTCTATCACACAAGCCGTTTAGCAAACAAACTAGCCAAACTCAGCTCTTATAGCCACATATATCAGTTTTATACATTCTTACAGTGGCAAAAATGAGCACATTTAATAACATTATCCAAAATTGTAACCACCCTATGGCATATTAAAAAAGCAAAGGTATATTTATTAAACCTGGGCTTGGAATTCAGTGTTCTGTTTTACTCAGAAATTATCCAGGTGTCTGAGGATTATCCAGTAACTAAATCTACCTAACATTAGTCCAAGATTTTTAGTTAACTAAAGGTTCTAGGAAATTATGTTTAAGCTCTGTACAGAACATAATTACTGTTTACATCAAAAAGCTTATCAGGATTATAATTTATTTTAGTTGAACATAATTTTACATTTTTCATAATCTTAAAAATAATGTAAGAGTAGCGTTATTTGATCAATAAGCCAGTATAAGAAGTTTTGGAAACTCATGAAAACAAAATCAAATCCTTAAAAACCAAAGCAGATCCTTATATAATACTGAACTCTGATATAATCACTGGAAACATATATCTGTTTTCTTAACCAAAACTATCAAACCAGTCTTATTTATCCACTAGTTCATGCTGAATATATGAGCTTCGATTCTTACATAAATATGCTTCTGGGGTAACAGTTTATTTGTTTTGTCTTAAAAAGCTATTACATTTGAAATTCAGTTTATTTTCTGGGGGGATTTTAGGAATGTTCACTTATGTAAGCATTTATTATAAATCAATACATTTATGTATAGATCAATACAAAACAGAGCCCCTTTATTTTGAAATTTGTCATCTAATTTATTGATACTTTTCAGAGGTAGGACAATATTTCACATTTACACAGTGAGAGGATAAGACTTTTCTCAATTATAGACACATAGATACGTGCTTATACTATGAAGCACAGGCCAAAGTCGAAAGAAAAACACAACTCACCAGTTTCTATCTCTAAGAGCTGTTTTCCTTTTTAATATATGCAAAATATTTTCTTAATTGACTTGAGCACATAAAGAGACAGACAAAATTTATCTTTTGTGTCTCCCCTGACAGAGGGCAGATGTCTATCATTTTGATACAGATAACCACCCTGTTGAAACATAAAACCAGTCCCCCATGTCTGTCACCCATGGGAAATAATATATTGGCTGTGCACAAACTAGTCAGAACTGAATGTGACCAAGAACCAGAAACAAAACAAAATCACAGGCAAAAATCTTAAAAAGAGAAATGGAGAGTCAGCAAGAGTCTCCCGCTGCTTGAGATTCACTCTGGGAGCCAAGAAAATGCGTGCCTGGGCTTAAACAGTACAAGAAATTGTACTTCATGACCAATGTAGTTTAATTGGCTTTGGCAGGTGAGTGCATCTGAGCATCACAGTAGAGCCTCCATAACTGCCAAAGCACAATTCTCAAATAATTAAAAAAACATGACTCTCATAAAATTCATATAAAATGAATACATGTCAATGCTCTTATTTAACCCATTGCTTAATGAAGGAACCAGTAAGATGGTAAGATGGCCTCAAAAGGGAATTTGAGAAATTGGGATTTATAAGTAGTCAGTCAGATAAAAGCATATCAGAATAAATTTGCTCAGAGATGCAAACCTAGTTACTACCTTACAGGGCAACACAACTCTAACTTTTGGGATTATCTTTCATGTGAATAGAAGTCTACAGTTTACATGTAAATTCACAGTGTCTAGGCTCTAATTAAATATTAAAGGGCAAATACTTTCACTACTGTAATTAAATATTCCTAGGCCGAGTCTGTTAAACAACAGGGTTGAAATAACATACAGTCATCCTCTTATTTTATTTCTAAATTTTGGTAACCTAAGTTGATAAAAAGTTCTTATAAAAGATATGGATCTGAATTTACTTTGGCAACTTTGGTTATATTATAATTCAGTTAATTTGCGTAATATTTATTGGTCTGTGAATCAATCTGTCAAGTTTTACTTTTTTCTGCCATGATACATTGCTCATCAAAATAAATTTTATTTGAATTGCCAGTAAGCATTCATTGATCCATTCAGAGCTTAAAACATTCATGATTCTAATACAGTGTTTCTTGAAGTCTGTTCCATGGAACAACTGCTTTGGAATCACCTGGAATTAAAAACCCAGATTCATGGCAAGATCTCAGTCCTACTGAATCAATATCTCTAGGGCTGTGGCCTGAGAATATGCATCTTGAAAGTTATTCTACATGAGTCTTATGCACACTAAAGTTTAAAATCACTTGTCTAGGGGGAGGAAAAGATGCCTGCCTGAAATAAGCGAATACCAAGAGAGGCTCGGGAAAACAGACCTAAATCACTTTGTGACTCTAGGGAACAAGTCACTCATTGAGCAAAAAGGGTTTTGTTGACAGACTATAGCAGGGTTAAAATTGAATATGTACTTAAGGGACCTTGTATTTCACTAAGGTATTGGTGGTGCTGAACACTATCTACCTAATTTTAAGTGTGATATTGAACTTGTTTGTTTACAATCTTTAATTTAACCTTCATGTAAAGTTGGTAGTGATCTTTGCCACTGAACAAGAATCCCGAAGGAAGTGGGTCAATTTGTCACAAAATGTGTGTGTGGGGAGTGGAAGACATTGAGAGAAATTCTCTTTAAGGGAGGTACTGGCAATTCTCTCACTTTCCCTTCTTCGCTGCTCACCTGCATAAAATCTGAACCATCACATTTTGAGTTTTAATACAAAGTTTCTACAAACTATACTAAAATCAAGGCCTGATATTTTTATAAAAATAAGTTAACTGTAGTTGGGCATTTATTATTTTAAGTGTATAACCATTTTTATATGGTCTAGATCAGAAGTAGGCATTTGTTAAATTATTAATAATTGAATATAATGGGTTTTGGGTTTTTTTTTGTATTTTATTGAGGAATTGGGAGAGGGAACAGCGTTGGGGAATTGGCGAAGGGCAACAGACAAGTTGCTGTCCTTTTGTTCTTCAGTCTAGTTGTGGAGGACGTTGCTTCACTGGCCCATGTTGGTATTGTGATCATTGTGCTCTTCCTGGATGAGGCAGATCAATCACTGGCCATTGGATACCCACTCACTGTGGCTCATGGCAGCTCATGCCGGCTGCTGGCCGCTCACGCTGGCTGCCGGCCACTTACAGTAGTTTACGGCAGCCCACTGCAGCCCCACTGCAGCCTACGCCATCGCCGGCAACTCACAGCAGCCCAGCTCCAGGTCAAGCTGTTGTTCACCATCTTAGCTGTAGAGGGTGCAGCATCACTGGACCATGTGGGATACGAACCAGCGGCCCTGCTGCCCAGAGCTGGCGTCCCAAGCCAACTCTTAACCAACAAGCCACTCGGCTGGCTCCTGAAATATAATGTTTTTGAAAAGGAACTACTATGATTCTTATCAACTCTTGGTTTATTGGTGTGGGTGTGTGTACTCGTATATACCAGGGGTGCCAAAGAAATGTATGCACATTTTAAGAGATGGTCAATGTTGCTCAACCAGTAGTTCGCCATTTTCAGAAGTGTCTGGATGCTGATGGTAACCACTTTGAGCACTTCTTATAATTGCAGAAGTCAAACGTGACTTGTATTCATCTTGTGTTATTGGTATATATTGAGTATTAGAATTTTAATAGAGTTTTCCTTTCTTAAACTGTGTATACATTTTTTTGGCACCCTCTGTATATACTGAAGGGGACGCAGAAAGGGAGGTGGTCAAAGAGGGAAGGATATACACGTTAAAGTTTGGACAAATAGAATTATGAAGTGAAAAAAATCATAGAGGCAAACTTATTTCTTATCCCGTCATTTTAAAAACAATTTTTTTCTGACCTTTAGGCAATAATATCAAGACGATTGCAAATAGCATTTTGAATTATATTTATTTAACTTTTTGAAAACTTTTTTTTTCTTTGAAACAGATCTCAAATTCCTTTCCTTTATTTTAAAATCCCTTTATCAACAGGCATAGGAAGAAAAAAAAAGAATGGTTTAGGGATGTGTCTTCAGCAGGAATTGAAGTTTGGGGGCAAGAAAAAGATACAGGCGATCTAAAATCTTTCCATTGAACTATCACAGTAGTCCTGAATTGATCAGAGCTGAATTTGACTGGCTTTGACCTGTTTCTCCTGCTGGAGCTGATCAGTAGACTGATGGTACAGGAGTTCTAGAGGCTTAGTGGTTTCCCTTAGCCACTTATTAGTTATAGATGCACCTGTTTATTGTCATGTGGGACCCCCAAATCCCACACACTTGACAGCCGTGCTTGCTTTCACAGTTTTAACAACTTCTTCAGAGAGCAAGGCCCCAGAGATATGCAGATATTTACAGTGAGATTGAAAAAGCAGAAAATGTGTTATTGTCTGAGCTGCCTGAGACCTGGGTAAGAGAAATCCCCTTTAAGAAGCCCATGCTTTCGAGGGCTGGTTCAGGCTCCCTCTGGGCTGCACCCTTCCCCATAGAAGATGAGTCTGTGGGTTAAAGGGATGTGTCCACAAAGCCCCTCAACTTCCTTCCCATTCTAGACAGAGACAGAACTTTTCTATGCGTAAAACACACACACACCCCTTCTTTTTTAACTTCCTATTGGTGGCTGAACAATACTTTTGTAAAATGCAAATTCTTTCCCTTGGATGTTACACCAATGTCAATTGCTCTGAAAGGCTCTGAAAGCTTACTTTCACCATCTGTACTTGATGTAGACTACAACGTTTAAGGGCCAGCAAGGGTTCAAAGATGGCTTTGAATAGTATGTTCTAGACCATGCTTATGTCCCCAGAATCCTCTGACCAAAGGGACCGGATCTTGCTTCTAGGATCTGTGTAGAATTTTCCCCTGAATTCATATTCTGGAGGCACACTACACCACCAGTGGCCAAGGGACAGCTGTGTGGGGGTTGTGGATGGAGCTTGAACATGTGGGATGAGGTGACCCCATATGTGCATGCCAGGCCTCTTGCAGTGTGAGACAGCCAGGACTTGGAAGAGTGTGTATGGAGGGGAAGTTGGGGAGAGGCAGGGTGCCATGTTATGAGCTGAGGGATTTTAAATTTAAACTTGGCCTTCCAGTCATTATAAATTATATTTATCAAGACAGAAGTATAGAACGTATTTTATTTAACAGCTTATTAGATTGAGTTATTACTTTTAATATTTAGATATATGGTATGTGGACTTTCATTTGTATTCTTGTCCAGGGCCCTACAAATGTTAAAGACAGGATTGGTTATGGTCCAGAAGCCTACTTGCCAAATAACAAAGGCCCCATTTTATAAACTCAGACACTATTAATAAATGTCATGATTTAAATGTCCTTGGAGGAGCTCCATTTTCCCTAGAGGTTCTATATTTTTAAGACTACGGGCTTTAGAATTGATAAATGTGGATTGGAATCTGAGCTCCACTACTTACATTTTATACATCATAATGTATGAAAAAAGTTGGCAAGTTACTTAATCTACCTGATTCTTATTTTATTCACCTGTAGAATGGGCATGCTAATTTGCTATATATCACATAGGGTGTGTTAAGATTGATGAAGTAATGTTTTAATAGTGTTTGGTACACAGTAAATAAATGGTAGCTGCTGTTTTTATGAAGAGTTTTTGTTTGTGTGTTTGTTTGTTTACTGTTGAAGCCATCTGGTAGCTCTGGTTATAATCTCATTTTTCCAGAGGTAATTTTAAAGTTAGGATAGGCTGCGGACATATGTGCCAACAAGTGGCGTTTAGACCAATAACCTTTCTCAACAAGATTAAAAATCTAGTGTTATGTTGAATATGGCAACCACTCATAGGAAGAGATAGTCTTCCGTGAATTTAAGAATTCATAGAATTGTACACTTGAAACCTATATAATTTTACTAACCAATGTCACCCCAATAAATTTTAAAAAATTAAAATAAAAAGGAATTTATCAACTTTGGGAAATAGCAATTTTTAATTCCTTGAGTTTGAGGGCCTTTTCTAACTTTTCTTTGAAAGAGTTTCTCCTTATGAAAATTTGTTTCCGATTCTGATCTTGGCTCTCTCTGCCTAGGGTTTAAATTGGGATTAAATTTTAACACACCCTCAATTGTGTGTGCTTATGTTATCACAGAATGTTATATCAGGCATTACAAATAATTCCTAGGCAATATTTAGAATGACTGCGAGCCATTTTTAGAATTGGCTGAGAATTATTTACAACACCTTCTTCACATACTTTGCCTATAGCATGTTCACTATCTATTTTTCTTAAAATCCTCTAAAGCAGAAAGAATGCTGCTGTTACCTACGGGTTTATTCCTGCTCCAAGTCAAGTATAGTGGTAAACATTTTCCCCCCCTCCAAAGCCTAAATGAGCTAGTAGTTCCTTGAATTCACCATGGTCTAATTTGCTTCCAGGTAATGGCTTGTCCCATTTCTTCCACTGGAGTCCCTTTCCTTCCTATTGCTCCCTTCATGTCCACCTTTTCCCATCTCTTCGTTAATTCCTCCTGTTCCAGAGAGCTTTCCCTGACCTTGAAGTTTGGCTTAAGTGCCTCCTCCTATAATATAATATATAAGTGCCTCCACCATTAGGTTTATCTCTGTTCTGTTAACTGGTCTGTCATTATCATTGGACTAAAAACTTATCAAGACAGAAACTGATTTTTCTCTGCTTTGTACAAGAGTGACAGTAAAAATATTTAACATGTGATGGTAAATATTAACAAGGCTGGCAAGCTGATGAAATAGGGTCCTGGAAGCCCCCTGATGTGTCAGGGTGAAGGATAAATTGTAAAAGACTTTTAAATGGGTCAAAAGACTAATAGTTATCTTCAATGGAACACTGCGTGGTGTAGAGCACATTCTCCTAGGCTATCTGTTTCTGGAGTTTGGACCTTTTACTATCTGTGAGATAATAAGAATGCAGAGAGAGAAGTTAACTCACAAAAAACTGATAGTAATGCAAATAATACTCATCTATAGACATGCCAAAAATATTATCTGGTGCATGTTCCGTTGACTTCTCTCCCCCACTATGGAAGAAGTCAGTGTGTATCTATTAAGCAAATTCATTTTAACGTATCTGAGGCGCTTATATATTTGTCTGGTCTTTGAATTCTCCTCTGAACTGGTTGTAACACCTTTTCTCACATCAGGATAATACGATGACAGCTCTGATGGCCATTCCAGAAAAAGAGTTTCAAAATTGCTTTGAAGGGTGGACTAGGCACTGGAATTGGTGCATAGCTTCCCAAGGGGAGAACTTCAAAGGTGACCATAGTGATATTCAGCAATGAGGTATGTAGCACTTTTTCTAGGATGAGTTTGTGAACTTAATTGTCATACCTCATATTAATCAGATGTTCAAATTTCCTCTGATTATGTTTTTTTTTTAATTTTTGCCTTCAACAAAATTAAATTCAAACATAGAAAGGGGGGAAAAAAGCTTTCGGGGTATCTTTTACACTTGAAACCACCTTTGAGATTTCCCAGAAAAATCTCGGAAGAAATTACAATGATTTCTTTTTATAAAATGCTAGAAATAATTAGGTTTATTTAATGAGTTACAAAATCAGAGGCATTAGATTTTCCTAGGTTACATTCAAATACATAAAATGTATTAATATAAATAGTGAAGATATTATATGTTTTCAAGGAAAACTCCTGGAGTTTGGTCAACGTCCTCATTGTCCATAATGTGGACAATGATCAGAATCCTGGTTATAGTTTGCTTGATAATATTAGGTAACAACAGCAAAGTGCTATCAGTCAGTTGTTATTTTAATGCTTACTTGGTATAAGCTCACCCCCCCTCATCCCCGCACCCACTTTACTGAGATGAAACTGATATAACATGTAAGTTTAACATGGTGATTTGATACATATATATTGCAAAATGATTACCAAAGTTTAGCTAACTCATCCATCACCTCACATAGTTATTGTTTTTGTAGTGAGAACATTTAAAACCTACTCTCTTAGCAACTCTCAAGCATATAATATAGTATATATTGTTAACTATTGTCACCATGCTGTATATTAGATCCCAGAACTTATTCATCTCGTAACTGAAAGTTTGTACCCTTTGACCAACATCTCCTTCATTTTTCCCACCTCCTAGCCCCTGGCATCCACCTTTCTCCTGTTTCTATCAGTTGAGCATTTTTTGGGTTCCATGTATACTTGAGATCTTACAGAACTTGCCTTTCTCTAACTTATTTCACTTAGCACAATACCCACAAGTGTCCTCCATGTTGTTGCAAATGGCAGGATTTCTTTTTTTTATGGCTGGATAATACTCCATTGTGTTTATATGCCACATTTTCTTTACTCATTCATCCATCAATAACCATATATTATAGATTGTTTTCATGTCTTGGCTATTATGAATAATGCTGTGATGAACATGGGAGTGCAGATATCTCTTTTAGATAATGATTTCTCTTTCTTCAGGTATATATTCAGAAGTAGGATTACTGGATCATATGGTAATCTATTTTTAGTTTTTGGAGGAACCTCAATACTCTTTTCCATAGTGTTTGTGCCAGTTTACATTCCAATCAACTTAAGTGCTCAAGAATTCCCTTTCTCCACATCTTCAATACTTATTTCTTGTTTTTTTAGTTTTGTTTTGTTTGTTTGTTTTATAATAAACTTCTTTAATGTGAATCTAGCATCTTCTAGGCCAGTGGTTCTGAACTGCAGATGTATATCAGACATGCCCATAGAGTTTCACATAAATACAGATGTCTATAACTTACTCCAAGTTATTGAATTTCTTTACTTGATATTTTTGATATATTCTTTACGTATATGATGTCAGGATTATTGTATATCTCAAAATTTTCTCTTCTTTTAAAAAGAATTTATTGGGGAACAGTGTGTTTTTCCAGGACCCATAAGCTCCAAGTCAAGTAGTTGTTTCAATCTAGTTGTGGAGGGCACAACTCAGTGGCCCATGTGGGGATCGAACCGGCAACCTTGGTGTTATGAGCACTGTATTCTACCCAACTGAGCTAACCAGCCGCCCCAAGATTTTCTCTTCTACCCAAATTATCTTCATGCATTTATAGATCAGATATAACATTTGAAAATAGGCTTAATCATTCCCCTTAGAGACATTTTGTTTAAAAAAATTATTTTTTGGAATGGCTTTATTATCTTGTTTTGTACGCCTCAGAAACAATCACATTTCCTTATCAGTTACTACTTTATTCTGAACTCTCATCGGGTCTTCCACATTTGAAAGTTATTAGTAACAAATAACCACACCTGTTTCACATTTGTCATCTACAGATAGTTTTTGTTTTACTCTAATTCTCACCTGAGTGAGCAGAGTTTGTGTCTTCAACAAATAAGGATCATCTCAGCACCATGTGTACTAGGTACTTCAAACTATTGACTCTTCTAACTATATACTTGTGGGCACAAAAGGCATTGCTTGTGTCATTGCCGGGGGTTTGCAGGGGAGGTTTCGGTGGTGAGATGCCCAAGGTAAAAAAAGGCATGCGGAGCCGACATGAGGAGGAACCAGCGTATTTATTTAGCAATAGCAACCTTATATAGTGGTTTGGGGGAGGAGAGCGCAGGGGAGTGCGCATGCTCCCTCCCGCAAGTGTAAGTAAGTGCTTATGTAACCGGAGCCCGGCGCCTGCACAGGCGCCGGGGTCAAGGCCGGTGCCCAGGCCTGCATATATTTGGACATACCTGGGTCTCGTGTTCCCGGCTTCCACTCATGTGTCTGAACTGCGCCTGGGCCCTGTCATCTTACCAGTGGGCTGAGTTAGGATTTTCAAACATTCTCTAGTCAAGAAGCAGATGGCTTCCTGAGTCTGCTAACCCACAATCTAGCAGAACGCAATTTAATTACATAGGACTGAATGAACTGGTGAAGTAATTTTTATTATAGATATTTGTTTGGAGTACTGTTGATGTTTTCTTAATGTCCTCTCTTCTAGATGTGTAAGCAAGCATCTTTTTCTAAAATAAATAAATAAAAATAAGCTATCTGTATGTGACCAATAACAATTTAGTAAACACTGCTATTCTAAACAAAAATGTAGCGTTTTCAAATGATACCTGATTCTCCTCACTAAACCCTATCCCTTCACTTCCACTGGAAATAAGAAACTTACTAAATCTTCTTAGAGCTCATGGCAATATAGTTATTTACATAAGTTCAATAACAATCTGTCCTCCTTTGCACTAGAAGATAATTGGAAAAATAAGGTATCCAACCAAAGACTTGCCTGGAATATCTTAATTGAGAATGGTTCTCATTTAATCAAGTGTGACTGTTTCTTTTAAGGAAATGAAATTGACTTAGTTTACTTCACTTAGGGCTTTTTTATGGAGCCAATGTCTATGAAATTCTCTCTGAAATTCTTCCAGGAAGCTGGCTTTCAAGGTCCAGTCTTACAGGTGGTATGGAAGGCTACTTCCTGGGATGCCCGGGAACTTGAAGAGGGAGGGATTCACTCACATTTATAGGTAAGGCAAGTGAAATTTGGTGAAGTTTTTTTGGGCTTGGTTTCCTAGCTTTGGGAAGGCACATATAAGAAACTTTAAAAAGTCCAATGTGAAATTCCTTATGGAAACTTCCCAGCAGGAGTTTATTTTGTGATTGTTCAATACTGTAGAGCTCTATATTTCCAAAGCAAAGTTTAAAAATCCTGTTGCTGGACCTAAGCAAAGATGATGCCAAATTTAATGAGACCAACCTTGTACAAATGATTTTTCTTTGGGATTATTCTGGATCAAGGCGGGAAGATTGTACCAAGTAATTGTGAGAGACTTTTAATTGGGCCAAGAGATTGCCAGGGTGTCTTCAGTGGAAAACTATGCATGCCTTTCAGTTATCTGATTCTAAGGGGTTTGTGCTTTAAATTGTTTTTAAGTTACTTTATAATTCTGTAGAGATAACTAGATATAGTTAACGCTATGGAAGTTAACTTGTTGATATAAAGCTAACAATTTTTGTCCATAGACATGCAAAAAGTTTTATGCCTTAGAGCTTGAATTGAATTCCCACTCCTTTGTAGAATACACCATTTTTCTTCCCTTAAGCAAATTCGTTTCAACATTCCTGATGGGTGTATATACTTGTGTGGTCTGGTCTTGTGAGTCACAAGACCTTGGGGTGTTTGTGACAGATTTTCCCGTTCTCTCATTAATTAATGAGTCAAATCAATCTTTGATTTTGTTGGTATTATATCTGTATGAGAGCCATGGTTGTATCTTGTTTTGAAAAATCATCCTTTAACTAGAGGTAAACCTTTCTGCTTCTGGATACAAAATAACGCCGCTGGTGGTCAAGGAATGGGGTCCTGGGGAGCTAAGGGATATTTATCAACTGGTGAAATTCCTTCAGCACTTATGAACACGTATGTCTGTTTCTGAGCATGCTGCCTGAACACCAGCCTTGGCTACATCCCCGTATTTACATAGTGCCTATCTGGAATAGGTACTCCAAAAGCTGTTTTTGACCCCAATTAAATTCAATTTGGGCTTGGTTGTACAACCTTGGGGAGGAAAAAGACTTGTGTAGGTGGTTGGAATCTTGATATTTATGTTCATTTGCTGATCACTCCACAATTCCAGACAATTCCTAGAACAAAAACACAAAACAACAAAGCAAATTTTTATTTTTCTGAGGCAGAGTTGATAAATTAGGCAGGCAAAGAAGTTTTAAGGAAATTTTCTAGCTACCTCTCTAGTTATAAATGGCAACTAACATTCACTGAACATGTATTATGTGCCTGACATGCTTATAAGAGTGTTGCCTAATTTAATCCTAAATAGATCTAAGAAAAAGGTTCTCTTATTAGATCTATTTTTTAGGTGAAAAAAATGGGGAACAGAGCTGTTAATTTGCTATGGTTTTAGAGGCAGTTGCAGCTTAAATACATTACATTTTTCCTTTTAACATTAGATTCAATTTATTCAATTAGTCTTCCAATCAAAAAATTATTTTCATGTAATTCTTCAAACAACCCTTTAAGAGAGATGTTATCATTCCTATATTTAGATAAGAAAACTGAGCCTAAGTGCTGATAGATTTTAAATTTATCACAACAGTGTCACATTTGTTGTACAGTGTTTTCCGATGAATTAGCCTTTGTTCTTTTAAACTTGTGTGTACATATGCTTTGCCTATTTAACCTGTATAACTGCTTGAAGCTGCTTTTCCTTTGCAGTGGGCATATGGATTCAGGTGCTTGGAATCATCACCTCCTAAAGTTTGGAGTGCTAGGCTCAGTCCCTGGTGGAGTGGGCACATTTTCCTCTGAAAGATGCTAGTATGGTAGTCCCCTCCTTACCTGCAGTTTTGCTTTCTGTGGTTTCAGTTACCTGCAGTCAACTGTGGTCTGAAAATATTAAAAGAAAAATTCCAGAAATAAATGCTACTTCAAGGGAACGTGGGTATCTATATATTCACTGCAGCGTTGTTTACAATGGCCAAGATGTGGAGGCAGCCTGGATGCCTGTCGATGGATGAATGAATAATGAATAGGTGGTACATATGTACAATGAAATATTGCTTGGCCATGAGAGGGAATGTGTTCTTGCCATGTGTGGCCACATAGGTGGACCTGGTGAGTATTGTTCTGGGTGGAGTATGTCAGACAGAGAAAGACAGATGCAATGTGATCTCACTTATATGTGGAATCTAAAGTACAAAATAAAGAAAACAGAAAAAAGTCATAACTATGAGTATACCAAGAACATTTTTATGATTGCCAGATGGGAGGGAGGTGTGAGGGTACTTGAAAAAGGGGAAGGGATTAAGAAATATATATTGGTTGTTACTAAGTAATCATGGGGATGTAGGGTATAGCATAAGGAATATAGTCAATAATATTGTAATAACTATGTATGGTGTCAGATGGGTACTAGATTTATTGGGGTGATAGATGGGAGGGGCATTGGGAGACAGGGTGTAAAAGATGAAGTGCAAACTAGGAGATACAAAATAGTCATAGGGATGTAAAGTAAAGCATAGGAAATATAGTCAATAATATGGTAATAACTATGCGTAGTGCCAGGGGGGTACTAGGCTAGTCGGGGGGTCACTTCTTAAATTACATAAATGTCTAACCACTATGATGTACACCTGAAATTAATATAAAATAATACTGAATGTCAAGAGTAATTGAAAAGTTATAAAAGGGTAAAAAAGGTGAAGGAGAATAAGAGGTTCAAACTTCCAGGTATAAAACAAATAAATCATGGGGATGTAAAGTACAGCATAAAGAATATAGTTAATAATATTGTGATAGCATAGTATGGTGTCAGATGGTTGCTGGACTTACCAAGGTGATCACTTCTTTAGATGCATAAATTTTGAGTAACTATGGTGTGTACACCTGGAACTAATATAATATTGTATGTTAGCTGTATTTTAATTTAAAATCTTAAAAAAATATATACATACTAAGGTAATAGTTTCATTTAAAAATACAGAAAATCCTAATCTTCATGATAAAACTGATTTTATTGTTTTGTTTTTTATCATATTTGTTATTAAATTTCATATATATATATATATATATATATATATACACATATCTGAGGAGGTAAAAGACCTGTATTCAGAAAAATATAAGACACAAAAGAAAGACACTGGAGAAGATACAAATAAATGGAAGCATATAGCATATTCATGGATAGGAAGAATTAACATTATTAAAATGTCCATACTACCCAAAGCAATCTATAGATTCAATGCGATCCCTATCAACATACCAATGGCATTTTCACAGAACTAGAACAAATTCTCTTATAATTCATGTGGAACTACAAAGACCCCGAATAGCCACAGCAATCTTGAGAGAGAACATAATTGGAGGTATTGTGCTACCTGATATCAAACTGTATTACAAGGCTATAATAACCCAAACAGCATGGTACTGGCAAAGAAACAGACACACTGATTAATGGAACGGAATAGAGAGTCCAGAAAAAACCCGCACACCTACATGGTCATTTTATCTATGACAAAGGCAAGAGTATACAGTGAGTTAAAGACAGTCTATTCAATAAATGGTGTTAGGAAAACTGGACAGATACATGGAAAAAAATAAAACTGGACCACCTTCTTATACCATATACAAGAATAAACTCAAAGTGGATTAAAGACTTAAATGTAAGATCTGAAACCATAAAACTGGAAGAAAACATTGGCAGCAAACGCTCTGATATTGCTCTTAGTGATATTTTTTTCTGAACTATCTCCTTGGGGATAGAATCAAAAGAAAAAAAATAAATAAATGGGACTACATCAAACTAAAAAGATTTTGCACAACAAAGGAAACCATCAACAAAGCAAAAAGACAGCCTACTGAATGGGAGAAGATATTCGCCAATGATATATCTGATCAGTGTTTAATAATATTCAAAATTTATAAAGAACTCATATAACCCAACACCAAAAAAACAAACAATCCAATTTAAAAATGGGCAGAGGACTTGAATAGACATTTCTCCAAAGAGGACATCCACATGAACAGTAGACATATGAAAAGATGCTCAATGCCACTAACCATCAGAGAATTGCAAATAAAAACCGCAATGAGATATCACTTCACCCTGTCAGGACAGCTATCATTAATAAACCAACAAACAACAAGTGTTGGCAAGGATGCAGAGAAAAGGGAACACTTGTGAACTGTTGGCAGGATTGCAAATTGGTGCAGCCACTATGGAAAACGGTTTGCAGTTTCCTCAAAAAATTAAAAATAGAACTATCTTATGACCCAGCAATTCCACTGCTGGGTAATTATCCAAAGAAATACAAAACACTAATTTGTAAAGATATATGCACCCCCATGTTCATCGCAGTTCTATTTACAACAGCCAAGTTATGGAAGCAACCCAAGAGCCCATTAATAGATGACAGCCATAAAAAATGATATCTTGCCATTTCTGACAACATGGATGGACCTAGAGGGTGTTATGCTAAGTGAAGTTACTAGACTAGTCAGTTGGGTATTAAACTAGTCAGGGGGATCATTTCTTAAATTATATAAATGTCTAACCACTGTGCTGTACACCGGAATAGAATATAGAATCATATTGAATATCAACTGTAAATGAAAAAAAATAATTAAATAGATCTCTCTGGAGAGAGTCTGGAAAAAGTCTACAGAAGCCAAACATTGATAAACTTAATTAAATTTCTAATGAAAACAAACAAGAAAAGAGCATAGCTGACCAAATAAAACTATCTCAAAGAAAATCCCAGAGACCAGTGCATTTTAGAAGGTGGGTGATCCTCTTTTTCTTTGACTTGTGACTCAGTATATTTGAGTACTTCCCCCCCTTATTAGCAGTTTCCAGCACACTCCATCCACCGTACCTCACCCTACCCCCTCCCCTTGCTCTGGCCTTCTTGCGGAATAAGAATGGCAGGTTTGCTCCCCCCAGCCAATCTTGGTAGTGCTCTATAATGACTTCAGCGGTGCGTTCTTGGCTGCCTTTAGCTGGATTTCGGCTGGTTTTTGTTCACTCAGTGGCAGATTGTTAAATAACATGTGTTTCTTATGCACCAAGTTATCCATGTGGCATCTGACATTTTCATGATTGCTTGTCACAAACTTCACAGCATCTACAGTTGCAGTCCTTAGCTATTGGTTCAGCATTTACTTGGGCTGGGGCTTTGCTCTTTAACACATGGAGACGTTGCCAACCCTTGGGGAGTTTGATCCGTCAACATGAAAAAATAGCTTTGTTGTTTATTTCTTGTAGCCACTGTGTGTGCTGACGCTGGGGCTTAGCTCCTCTTTCTGGCATTGGAACACAGAAAACCCAGCCTCCAGTGCTTTAGAGTGTGCGTGAGGAAGAGAAGGCCCCCTCTCTACAGCCTCTTATTTCTGAGTACTTGTGAATGTCGTGCAGGCACCCTAGTTTCAGTATGTTTGAAATCTAACGCACCTCTCTCCTCTCTGAACCTGCTCTCATCCCCCCTGCTTCTATTGATGTAATGGCCAGTTCCCCATTCATTCCTTCTTAAAACCCATAACTCAGTTTCTGTTCCTTTCATGCTAGACGTCTAATTGATTGTAAACTCTGCTAATTTACCTCAGCACATCTTACACCAATCCTCATCTTATCATGCCTCTTTCAACTTTCTGCATTCAGTTCTTCAGTAATCATAGCTATTTCTTCAAGAATTATGTATACAGGAAGCACCCCATAGTCCTTCATTTTCATGTAGTTGCCCTTCATTATATTAAGTTCTAGAGCTATCTGTTGGAGGCAGGTGTGTGTAGGGGTGGGGGCAGGCAAAGTGCCTTTCTTATTACTAATTAAATTTTGAATTTCAAAACTGACAGCTCAGTTCCAGTGAAGGGAACTGAGCTGTATTTGAGTTTCAAAGACTAGTTTTCCCTCTATGCTCTCTTATGATCTAGAGACTATATAGCTTAAGCCACACATTCCAGCTTTTTCCTTACCTGAACCTAACTCAGTCTATTTTGCTTTCCAGGCAGAAGTTGGTCTCCCAAGCAGGAGAACTGCAGGCAGACATTGCTCTACTCATTGAATGAATTAAAGTATGAGTCAAATTATTTTAAAAGTAACTTTAAACCTTTCACACTTCCCACTAAGTTCTTTCTCCCTACTAAGGCAACCCCACTCTTTGTCCATCTGGCCTCCATTGTGTCCTTGATATCTCTCCATATAGGTTAGATTGGAGGAGCAACAAGGTGTAGATGACTCAAATTGGTCTCAGACTTCCTGCCTGGGCCTCATTCTGGCCGATGCTCTAGCCCACTTTCAGAAATGGCTTCTTAAAAATGTCAAGTCACCACACTGCCTCAGTCGTTCCGGAGGCTGCTTATTCCATTCAGAATAGTTGCAGCATTCCCCACTCTTTGCTCTGAGCCTCTATGTGCCCCATCTCCCACTAGTTACCTTGACTCACCCGGGCCCAGCGGGACTGCGCCAACATGCTCCTCGTTACTGGAAACTGGCTGCTGCATTATTCAGGAGTCCTCTGTCAGGTTCTATACCTTTGTGTTCATTGAAGTGCTTCTGTGCTCTGTGAGGTGCAAACATGAAAGGGCTTTATTTTTATTCATCGTTGCTTTAAACCATGTTCTGTTGACTCGCTCTTTTGTCCCTTGATATCCGGCACAGCAGTCTATTCACTTCAGTTATTAAAATCGGGACTTTTAGAACTCAAGAGCTCCTCCTCCCCTTGCCAGTTCAGGGTTGATTCATGGCCCTAGGGATTCCCACCTAGGGGAAGGGGAGGGGCCTCCTCATGCTCCTCAGGGTCTCCAGCTCCCCTGTGCACTGGGAGGCGGGAAGAGGGGCGTGGGAGGATGATTTCCTGATCCACCCACGGCTGATCCTTTCTTGGCTGTTGCTGCCATTCTGCGTGATCTTTGTGAGGCATCACTCTCCTCGGTAGGGGCCTCCGCACTGGGCACTTCCCCCCTCGGAAGGGCAGGGTGAGATTCACCGTCAGGTGCTCCATGAAGTGTGGACCTCTAGGCCATTCGAAGCCCTAGAAGACACACTTCAAAGCCAGTCATCCAAACCACAACTGGCAGCCAGAAGAACAAGTATGGCTTTGAATTTATTTGACTATTATTGGGGTCATCTTTCTACTTGGAATAGCAGCTGAGGAAAGAATTTTCTGTACTTAAAAATAGATCCTGGAGATGTGCTTCGGGGTGGACAGCTAGCACTGCATGTGATGGCTTTGCTTTCTGTCTTTGGCTAAGTAAGTGGGGAAGACTAAGGGAGGGAGAGACTTGGCCCAGAGTAACTCTTTCTTTGTGTGAGGAGAAAATTGTCCTTTCTTCTGCTTTAAAGCACTCAAACAGGGAAAAGCAAGGACTGGGTTTCTGACGACTGCCTCCTTAGGTTTCTGAAGCATTTGCTAAGATTCCTGGATTTTTTTCACCTCCATTTTCTCTCTCTCCAGAAGTAAGTCTTGCCTTTTTCTTACGTGGAAACCATCCCTCTCTCTTTTTTTTTTTCCTCCCCATCTTGCAGATTGCTGAAGCTTACTCAAGTGGACTAAGTTCCCAGTAGACTAGAATCAAGCACACTTTCAAGTCTTGGTGGTGTTCTTCCCCACTCCCCCTGTTTTCAAAAATTTTATTTTAGAAGTTAACATACATGAAAATTGTCCCTTTTGGATGCACAGTTCTATAAATTTTTGTGTAACTACCACCACAATTAGAATACAGTATAATTCCACCACTCTAAAACTCCTTCGTGCTATCCCTTTGTAGTCACATCTCCCCCCTGACCTCAACCCTTGGCAGCCACTGATCTGTCATCAATCACTATAACTTTATGTTTTCAAGACTGTCATATAAATGCAATCATAGAGTGTGTGACATTTTGAGATTGGCATTTTTCACTCAGCGTAATGCCTTTGAGAATCATCTTGTATGTATCAATAGTTGTTTTTTTTAATTCAGATATAATTGACATGTAACATTATATTAGTTTCAGGGGTACAACATATGATTCAATACATGTATATATTGCAAAACGATCACTACAATGTCTGGTTAACATCCATCACCACACATGATTACAAATTTTATTTTTTTCATGATGAGTACTTTTAAGATTTACTCTCTTAGCAATTTTCAAATAATCAATACAGTACTATTAACTATGGTATCATGCTGCACATTACATCCCAAGGATTTATTTATTTTATAACTGGAACTTATTTACCTTTTGACCACCACAGATTTCACCCATCTCTCACCCCCACCTCTGGCAACTACCAATTCGTCTCTGTATCTATGAGCCTGGGTTTTTGTGTTGTTGTTGTTGCTATTTTGCTTTGTTTTAGATTCTACATATAGGTGAAATCATATGGTATTTGTCTTTCTGTCTGACTTGTTTAACTTAATATAATGTCTTCAAGTTCAATCCATGTTGCAAATGACAGAACTTCCTTTCTTTTTAAAGTTTGAATAACATTCCATATTTTACATATATATATATATATGGTTGTCGGAAAAGTCATGACGCGTGTTTGCAGTGAAAAACATAGAAAAAATACGTCATGACTTTTCTGACAACCCAATATATACACAGTTTTCCTTGTTCAAGGCAAGTTCTCGAGGAACTCTGCTGTAAAACACATGTGAGGCTGCCTTTTCTCATGCTTGATGGGAATTTTTAGGAACCAGAGGGATTTTTTTTCACTGTCTTTTGAAGCTCAGGACAAGATTTCTGATCCCACAGAACTCAACTCCAACCCATCCCAAATTATTTTCCTAGGCTCCAGGTGTATCAACAACTGCCTGTCAGATGGAGTTCATTGGGGCCTTTCATGGCATGCCCGAGTTGTGGGTGATTTTAGACTAAAAAACGTATAGCATGCCTTCAGCAAAAGCATTTTATGTATCTAGTCTCATGTAATCTTTACTGCAACATTATGTGGAGCAGTGGGAGACTGGATCTAACGTTTACTCAATACCTAGTATATGCTAGGCACTTTAGATGTATCATCTCATTATAATCTCTTAGGAATTTTGCGAAGAATTATTCTCATTTCCCAGACCTGAGGCTCAGAAAAGTTACATGAATAGCTTAAAACAGCTAGTTAATAGTGGCATCAGATTCAAACTTAGGTTTATCATACTCCTTCCATAGTGCCCTTTGTAAAAACAGAGAGGGATCTAACAAGGGAGAGAGACACAATTTATACAGTGCCTATATTCGTTTCCTAGGACTCCTGTAACAATGTAACACAAACTGTGTGGCTTAAAACCACAGAAATGTGTTGTCTCACAGGTCTGTAGGCTAGACGTTCAAAATCAGAGTGTTGGCAGGGCCGTGTTCCTCTGACATCTGTAGTGGAGCCCATCTCTCTTCCTAGCTTGTGGTGGTTTGCAGTCTTTGGCATTCGTTGCTTGGCAGCGGCATCACTCCAGTCTCTGCCTTTTTTATCACACGGCATTTTTCCTGTGCATGTCCATCTTCACATGGCCAGTTTATAAGGGCACCAGTCTTATTGTGTTAGGGGCCCACTCTACTCCAGTATGACTGCATCTTAACCATTTACATCTGCAATGACCCTGTTTCCAAATAAGGTCACATTCTCAGATACTGGAGGTTAGAATTTAAACGTATCTTTTTTTTTTGGGGGGGGACACAATTTGCACACTGTGAATTAGGGCTGTACTAGACACAAGGGCAATAACATGATGAAAGTAACTATTGTTCTTTTTGGACAAAAATTCTTTACTTTCTCAAATTTGGCTCACTCTCTATCTAGAAAATTTCATTTCAAAGTAATAATACTATTTGGAAAGTGTATCAGATAAGGGGTTACAATCCAGAGTAGATAAAGGTCACATACACTCAATAAGAAAAGATAAACGAAAAATCATAGATACAGACAACAGTTTAGTGGTTACTAGAGGGTAAGAGGGGAGGGGGAGTGGTAGTAGAGGAAAAAGGAGATCAAATATAGGATGATGGAAGGAGAACTGACTCTGGGTGGTGAACACACAGTGTAATATATACACATGATGTGTTATAGAAATACACACTTGAAACTTATATAATTTTACTAACCAATGTCACCCAAATAAACAATAAAAATTAAAAAAATAAAATAATTAAGTATGATGTGAAAAAAAAAGGACAGAGTAACTAAATAGATCAATTTCCAAAAATACATCTAAAAGGAAATCAGGTACATAAAAAGGTACTCAGCATCATTAATCATCAGGGAAATGCAAATCAAAACTACAATGCATGATCACTTCACATTGATTAGAACGGCTATCATCAAGAAAATAAAATATCACAAGTGTTGGCAGGGATTTAGAACCCTTGTGCACAGTTGGTGAAAATGTAAACTGGTGCAGCCACTATGGAAAACAGTACAGATGCTCCTCAAAAATCGAAAATTCAACTACAGTATGATTCACCAATCCTATTTCTGTGTATGTATCGAAAAAACGAAGTTGGTATCTTAAGAGAATTCTGCATTCCCAAGTCGAGTGTGGCATCATTCACTATAGGCAAGATATGGAAACAATCAAAGTATCTGCAAACATATGAGTAGATAAAAAAATATGTGGTAAATATAGATGATTGGTAGGTAGATAGATAGATAGATACATACATACATACAATGAAATATTATTGTCCATGAAAACATAAGGAAACGCTATGATTTAAGACCACATGATAGGCCTTGAGGACATTATACTTAGAGAGTTAAATCAGACAGAGAAAGGAACACACTCTATTTTATCACTCGTACATAGAATCTGAAGGAGCCAAACTCATAAAAACAGAAAGGAGAATGGTGGTTAGCACGGTCTGGGGAGAGGGCAAATGGGGAGGTGTTGGTAAAGGGTACAACCTTGCAAATAGTAGGTAAGTTCTGAGGAGCTCATAGGTAGCACAGTGATTATATGCCATGTTCTAGACTTCAAAATTGCTCGAGATATATCTCAATGGTTCTCCCCACACAAAAGGAGGTGATGTGATATCAGTATTAACTGACACTAAGGTGGTAATCATATTGCAATCATATAAATGTAGCATATAAACACATTGCACGCCTTAAACTTCCTCAACATTATGCCTATTATACTAAAATAAAAATGAAACTGAAGAATTACAAAGCTCTATAATGTAGTAGAAAACTTTAAAACTTTCTGTTATTGGGTACACAACATTAGTGATGTATAATATTTGTGACAATAATACCAAACTGGGATGAGACTATAAAAAGCCATAAACACTGGTTTGGTATGCAGTTGAATTTAAGTTGATGTAAATTCAAAATAAATTGCTATAACATTAGGATGTTATATATTATAGTCATGGTCACTACAAAGAAAATGTTTATAAAATATTAAAATAAATGATAATGGATCCAAAACCTGTCACTAAAAAGGCCGAATAAACAAAAAAGTGAAACCGTGGGACAAAGAAATTATCAAACATACATTTAAAAAAAGGCAAAATTAAGTGTTTCTCTGTGAGTAATTATTTTAAATATGTATTTTAAACTACTCAAACAAAAATCATAGATTGGCAAAACTGATTTAAACCACCAAAGGATCCAAATATACAGTCTACGAAGCACTCACTTTAGATCTCAGTATAAAGGTAGGTTATGAGTAAAAGGATGAAAATATTTCATATAAATATTAATCAAAAATAAGCTAGGTTGACTATTTTAATATCAGGCAAAACCTTTAAGTGACCAACTTACATAAGTTCAAAGAAGGTTAATATATATTGATGGTTATTCAAATCAAGAAGACAATGATTATAAACATGTGTGCACCAAACATCACTGGTTCAAAATATACAAAGGAAAACGCCAAAAAAAAAAAAAAAGAAAGAAAGAAAAAATAAACAGGTAGCCAAGCAATAACAGTAGGAGATTTCAAGACCCCAATTATTGTGAGTAATGGATACAACAATCAGAGAGACTATCACTTAGGAAATAGAAGATATAAACAGCAATCTAATCTAATTGGCCCTCAGTACAGTATACACAACAATAGCAAAAAACACCTTTTTCTCCAAGTGCACATGGAACATTCTCCAAGATCTACCATGACTTAGCCACAAAAAAGGCCTTAATAAAATAATAATAATAACAACAACAACAACAGCAATAATAGTGACACATGTGTTTTCTGATTACAAGAGAATAAAATTAAAAATTAATAGCAGAAGGAAATCTGGAGAATTCAGAACTATATGTGAATTGAACACTACTCTTGTATTGACTTTAAAAATACAGCAGTTACTTATTTTGCCAGCAAGAAATGGGTTAATTAAGGAATATCAATTACATGCAAGTTAGCTGAACATTACAGGCAAATCTGGAGGACAACAGAGAGGAATGTTCTTTAATAGAGGAAAGGGGGCAGATTTGGGAGAAGCTGTTATAAACAGAATCCATTAGAGGTACGCGGTTTGTGGCATTTCATTGCCTGGGTTGTGACAGTTTCTCATTGGCTAAGCAATGAGAAGAGCAAATCTTCCTTCCTCTTGTTGGGGAGTAAAGTAGAAAACATCTTCCTGTTGGAGATGCAAGGCACATCTCTTTCTGTTTGGGGCAACTGACCATGCGTGATATGACAGCTTTCCCTTCAGACCCTCCCAACTCCAATTTTAGTTGAGGTTTCCTGTTTTAGTTTTCATACTTGTGACAAGAGAAAAATTCTAAGATATTTTCAATTAAATGACAGCAGCCAGAGTGAAAGAGAAAGAGCATTTAACCAGTTACTGGCTGTGAGTCACTGTCAAAAGATGGCTCATACCTGCCTGTTGGAGCTTTGCATCAACCTCCAACCATCTACTAGCTGGCCACTAGGCACCACCATGTCCTGCACATGAACTTTCAGAACTGTTGCCTGGAACTGATCAGAAGTAGTAATGTCTCTTCCTCACAGACCGTGCTCCTATTACAGAACTGCCCCCGCTTCACCTTACTTTGCCCCTTTGTCTGTAGGCAATGTCAATCCTTTCAAAACAACTTACATCTTTCTTCCCCAAAACATAATTTGTAAAAGCGCTCATCAAATGCAGGATGGCAGACAAGTTGTCTTCTCCAGCTAACCCTGTTGGTGGTTTTTTAGAGGTCATGCCCTAGGACTTGGCCCATTTCTGGCTGGAATATGACCCAACAAACCCTTTCTTTTTAAAAACGGCTTTCAGTAGTGCAAGTTAACATTTTTGTGTAACACTTGTGAACAAGCAATGCTGTCAAAGAACAAAATAAATAGAAAATAAGAAAATATTTTAAGACACGTGAAAATGAAAACATAACATTCCAAAGCTCACCAGATGTAGTGATGCAGTGTTAAGAAGAAAATTTAGGGGGCCGGCCGTGTGGCGCGTTGGTTAAGAGTTGGATTGGGACCTCAGTTCTGAACAGCAGGGCCCCGGTTCGGATCCACATGAGGGCCAGTAATGCTGCACCCTCTACAGCGAAGATGGTGAACAACAGCTCAAACTGGAGCTGGGCTCCTGTGAGTCGTGAGTTGCCGGCAACAGCATAGGCTGCAGCCCCTGCTGCAGTGGGCTGCCGTGAGCTACTGTGAGCGGCCGTCCAATGGCAGGCGAGTGACTGCCTCACCCCGAAAGAGCATAATGATAATACCAACATGGGCCAGTGAAGCATCGACCCCCACAACTAGACTGAAGAACAAAAGGACAGCAACTTGTCTGTTCCCCTTCCCTGATTCCCCAACGCTGTTCCCCTCCTCCAATTCCCCAATAAAATCTTTTAAAAAAAAAAAAGAAGAAGAAGAAAATAATTTAGGGATGTAAAAGCTTAAATGAAAAAAAAGCTCTCAGATCAACAATTTAATTTTACACCTTAAGGGAGTGGAAAAACATAACAAAACAAAATAACTAAACCCAAAGCAGAAGGAAGAAAATTATACAGATTGAAACCAAGATAAATAGAGAATGGAGAACAGAGAAAATCAAGGAAACCAAAAGTGCTGTGGCTGTGCTGGGCCTAGTTCCTAAGATGTCACCCTGCCCCTCCTCCACCGCAGCTAGCTGTGCCTGTGAGCCTGGGTGAGAGCGTGGAGTTTCCTTTGGTCACCCCAATAGGCATTCACTGCACTACCGGGCCTGAAGAAGGTGTAAGGGGCTTCGCTATTAGGGGACATGGCCTGGGTCACTTCCACTTTTCCACTGGGCACCCCTTCCAGAGGCAAACTACAGTCCCTGGATGAGCTCTCCACGTTTCCCTGATTTATGACTTTTCTCCATGGAGGACTGGTGCTGGGACTGCACTGTGGGTGGCTGTCCTACAGACCAGATCCTGTGTTCCAGCAGATGGAAAATGACAGGAGACGGGCACAGGAGCAGCTATCCACCATTATCCTTGCCCCCTCTATTTCCTGGAAATCAGGAAGACTGACCACACCTTAGCCCCACCCATTTTCCATGGAGTTCGGTTATGCATGTGCTCCAGCCCAGTCGCGCCCAAAGCGGCCTCAGGGCCACGTGCTGGTATTGTTTGCGCATGCGTTCCTCTCTCCACTCATAAACCCACAAACATGAATATCACCACCCTCAGAATGGTGTTTGCGCATGCGCTCTCCTCTGTCTCTATCAGCGGAGGGCGCCCTTTCTGTCCATGGAGTTGCTGACTGAGCATTGTTACCTGGGACTCTCTGTGCCCTCATGGAAAACGTTGATTTCCGGAGGCCGCTGTCCCTTCCTGTGGGGGCGTCTGTGGTGATGAGGCCTCAGTGCTATGTGATGGGTACAGGTCACAATGGGCAGCAGAAGCTTAAAAGGGGGCCGGGGTCAGACCCAGGCGGAGTTCAGGAGAGGAAGTGCAGGTGAGGGGAGCGCTGCAGGACAGGGACGCTGGGGGCAGCCTGGGGTGGACCCCGAGCCTGTGACTCAGAAGGGCAGAGGCTGAGGGCTGAGGGTGGGGGTCCAGGGTCTGGCTGTGTGCATCCTGAGCTGTGCTGGTGGGCGTCCCTCTGCTGTCCCCCGGAGCCCAGAGGAAGGGGCGCCTCCCTCTAGCTCTCTAAGGGACCCTGCCTGCTGGAAGCTGGGGCCAGGGCCAGGCCTGCCCATCACAGCAGGGCGACATGCGGGCCAGCCCTGTGCTGAGCCTCGTGCTGCATGTCGAAGAGACGGGGGTGGGGGAGGTGGGGGGTGGTGGCAGGAGATAACGTGATAACGTGCCTTCCTTCTCTTTCCTCCGCCTTAATGACAGGCAGCCATGGGCAGCAAGGTGATACTGGCTTGGCCCAGTGCGCGGAGCAGCCCTTTGTTGTACTTCTTCGGGAACTCCTCGTCCGGGAAGCTGCGGAGGCAGCTGCGCAAGGGCGAATTCGCCATGTTCAAGGATGTGCCCGTGTTTGAGGGCGACTTCATCCAGGTCAGTCGCGCCGCGCGCCTCTTTTCCCACCCCCAAATGGACCCAAGACCTCTTAGGTGCTGAGAGCAAGCATGTCTTCAGTGACATCTCCACCAGCTGAAGGACACAAGGCCACGGTTCTTTTCCTTTTCCTATCACTGATTTATACAGGCCGTTTCATCAGCTGGCTGCTCTGCCTGTTTGCTTCAGATGGAATCGTTTTTCAGGAAGAAAATGAATATGGTTTAATCTCCCAGGATGCCCTTCCCTGGTTTTCCTTCTCCCCAGTTACCACTGTCCCAAATGTCGTCGTTATTGTCCCCGTGCAGGTTTTGTCCTTATACACATCTGTATCTATGAAACCTGTTATGACTTGGAGTCACAGTGCCTTCTGTCTCACTGTGTGGACTTCAGATGTGGTGTTATACTGCATGTGCCCTCTGCAGCTTGCTGATGTCACTAGCTGTGCTTTGCAGGAACTGAGGCCCTAGAGGCTCCTTATATTTGTGTGGTGTTCGCTGGGATACGAAGCACTTCAGTGTCCATTTCCTGGGAGCCTCACAACAACCTAGTTATGTAGTGAGGCCAAACATCCCCTTTCCAGGGGGGAGCAAACTGAGTTCCAGAGAGCAAAGTGACTGTCCCAGACCACAGAGTGGCCGAGGCCCGGCTTCCCGCTCCGTGTGTTTGCACTTATACTGCTTTCTGCAGTATGAACTCTGGGTGTGAAGAACCCCCTCATTGTAAGTGTGACAGAGGGAAGAGTCGGGAAGAGGAGACACGTGAGCATCACCAGGGAGCTCCATGGTGTTGTATCTGTTGCTGGTTCTCGGCCTTGGCTGCTCCTTGGAGTCACCTGGAGAGTTTAGGGATCAGTGTCACCTGGGGCCCATGGTCCCATGTTGTAATGTGATGACTGGGAGCAGAGCAGGCAGCAGGCTTTCCTGAGCTTGCAGTGTATTGTGAGGTGTGGACCGGACTGAGAAGCACACAGAGACACAGGCAGGAAACAGATTGTCATTCTTGCTGAACCACCTGAGATTAGCTGCAGTGGCTAGCGCTGGCCTCTCTACCCTTCAAGTCTTCATGTCTCGCCTAAGCTCTTGGACATTTGCTTAGGTCACCATGGCTTGGTGTCAGGGCATCTGCGGCTGATAGAATGCTGTAACGTGCGGTACCTGTTCCGATTGTTTCAGCTGCCCATTCATGCTCTGAATAACTGTTCTTCTCAGCCTAGGCTCGTGTATCACATTTAGTTGTCACACCTGTCCACTTCGGTAGTCTGGAATGAATCCAGCACATTTCATTGTCTCTTGCATCGGTCATTTTGAGGCCAAAAAGCTGGTTTTATTTTTTAATCATGAACATTTTCGGGAATTCTAAAATATTCACCCGGACCCCTGCACAGAGGCCCTAGGATTGAGTCCAGCCCTTGCTATAGCCGTTGTGGTGCTGAACACCTCAGCGCGTGGTCGCTGTGCGTGCGGGGAAATGTAGTGTGCGTGTGCAGGCGGACCTGCTGGTGCTCAGGCTGTACAGCCTTTGCTGCTGGGACACTCACCCCCAGCCCCTCTGCCCAGGGACCAAGTGCAGGAAGTGGAGCTGGGCTCCTCTGGGAGCTCAGACGGCAGGGGAGACGGGAGGGGAGACGGGAGGGGGGCGCTCTTGCCGTGGTTCAGGCCTCCCACGGGTGCTGGGAATACTAGCGCCCTTCGTGAGCTGCCTGTATGCCAGGAACCATGCTGGACGCTTTAGTTGGTTCCGCAGCGAGGAGGACCGATGGAAAGGACTGAAGCTTTCCTCTGTCTTCCGACCACAGATCAACCAAAAAGGATACGTGGCCGACGTGCATAACAGTGTGCAAATGGTGACTGTGGGCATCACATTCAGCAGCCCCGGCCTCCTAGTACCTGACATCATGCTGCTGGCACGACCAGCTGGCGGCCACGCAGTCCATGCTGGACGTGACCGAGACACCAAGGGGAGGGGCCTCAAGTCGGCCAAGAGCTTGGAGCTGACCAGGTGAGTCCAGCTCTCGTCCCTGTGAGAAGGGGGCCGACGGGACAAGGCCCTGAGGCACATGCTTTACCGTCCGCCCTAGAGCGGAGGGGCCTCCACCCTGACCAGGGTTTTGTGCTGTGGGTTCAGGGGAGGGGGCGTCAGACACAGCAGATGGTGCAGCAAGATTTGTGGGGAGAGTGGCCATTCCTTATGTGAGGAGTGGCTGGGAATAGGACAGAAAGAAAGCTGGGGCCACTCAGTAGGATGGGCTCACCTGGCAGAGTCAGTAAGGGGCTCCACCTGCCATTTGTGGTAGGTTGCCCAGAGCCAGAGGGTTTATGCTAAGGCAGGACGAGCTGTGTGATGTACTCCCGTGGTCACTACAGCTATTGGAGAGGACAGCTGTGTGAGTGCTGAGGTCAGGGGTCAGGATGTGGTAAATCCACCACAACACCGAGTAGACTTGGCTGGGCGGAGGCCAGGGCCTTTTCTTCCCGCACATTTGGACCTGACTTCCTACCCCTCCCACCCCTGTGCTCCCTGCAGGCTACTCCCTCTGAAGTTTGTGAAGTTATCCATCTTAAGTCGTGAGAAAAAACAGCTCCGCCTGAAGCTTATCACTGGCCACTCTTTCTACCTACAACTGTGCGCCCCTGCAGATGTGCAGGAGGATGTGTTTGCACAGTGGGAGGACCTGGCATTCCTCCTGAGACTGCCCTGGGGAATGTGCAGTGATATGCAGGTCGAACAGGTCTGTGACATGATGGACCTACCTATGTTGGAGGCAGAGGACAAGAGGAGCCCAGAAATCAGCCTTTGCAGAGGCTCTCAGAGCCCGGGCCTGAGCCCTGCTGCTCTCCGGGGCTGACCGGGGACCACGTGGCACTGAACAGTGCAGGCCACATGAGCACACTGGGGAGGTCCCGGAGGCTTCTGCATGTCCCCAGTCCCCTAGACGTCAGCTCCTCTCTTCTCCTCCCCGGGATTGCACAGATTTCCCCAGCACCCTGACGGTCCAGGCTGTTCTGGAACACTTCCGTATCACTCTGGACCTGAGGCAGTCTCGTGTATTGAGGGACATTTCTAACTATGAAAGTCCTTGCTTTATGTGGGCCATGAACTGACTTTTATGTAAATCTGGGGCATGGCAGCGAGCTTGGCACACACGGGCACAGTTTGTTAGTAGCTGTCAGCGTGTGGAAGGGACACAGCTCGTGGCCCGCTGTCTCCCCTTAGGAATCTGTTCTGCAGAAATGCTGAGACGATGGTGTGAGAGGAAAGTGTGAGGCGCTCACTGCGGACGCCCCACCCCCACCCCCCAGAGCTCTCCCTGTCCCTGGGCCTGTCCCCGCAGAACTGCAGGGTCCCTGGCAGGGTGCAGGGTCCCTGGTAGGGAGCATAGGGGTTCCCGTGTGCACTTGGAGACTGGACTTGGTGACTGCTGAGATGCTGAGATAGGCTCTTGAGGAAAGGTGACAGTTGTTAGTCTTACTAATTGTCTTCTTTACCTCCCTGTGCCCCCTTCGGACAGGCCATGGAGGTCCATGGAGAGGCGCAGCAGGATCAACTGAGCATCAGGAGTCTTTCCAGGGACACGGGGGTGTCTAGGCCCACCTCTCCTGCTGCCGCTGCTGGGGAAGGGGCCCAACCACCCACTTTTGGCCCATACTGTGTGCTGAACCCAGAGTATTTTGTGACCTCGACGCCTGTGGGGCCTGACCAGGGGGCAGAACCAGGGGCGGCAGTGACACCTCTGAGCAGCAGGAGTGTGGAGGCAGGAGGGGTCATGAGCAGCACAGCGGCCTCAGCAGGTCCAGGAACGGGACCCTCCGTCTCAGCCTTGCCCGGACAAGACAATACGGGTGAACAGGGTGGAGGCCGGCAAGCCTCCCAGCCTCAGGCTGAAGCCCTGAGGAAGAGGAAGAAGGACACCTCCACTCGGAGGCCTTCCCATTCGGGTCAGAAGCGGGAGGGCAAGTCAGTCCTCAGATCCCACGGAACCCCTCGGGGACACCAAGGGAAGAAGGGCCTCAGCAGCCGCAGCAACACCCAGATGGGCTCCAGGTAGGTGGAAGCACTTCCACTTCTTCCGTTCTGTCGGCGTCACTTCTTTCTGTTTCCTGTACCCAGCTGTGTGTGGTGAGCTAGGATAAGTGACACCACCTCCTCAAGGAGCTCACAGTCCCACAGAAGGGTTACAAACTCTGCTTCTTTCCTCCACATTTTCACTTGCCCCCAGAGAGTCACCAAGCTAGGTCATTGCAAGCACAGGCAGATGACACTGTGAGAAGAAACGAGGAACAGGAGGGAAGTGAATACAGCCTGGCCCTAAACCCCGACAGGACAGGCACAGGCTCACAGGTCGTGCCCCAGCTCCTGTGTGCTAACACTGTGTCAGCACCAGCGGGGGGGTCAGTCCCATTTGTCCCAGTTTTACAGATGAGGGAACTGGGGCTTCAGAGCCCATGGACTCTTGTACAGAGACACACACGGATGAGCGGGTAGGCAGGGGCCCATCCTGCATCTTCCTAGTGCTTAACCTGAGCTCTGCCAGAATGGACGGCTAGTTCTCTCAGTGGCTAATGTAAAGGCAAAAGCAGGTACTCTCTTAAAACATTACTTCAGATGTATGGAAAAGTTGCACCCTTTTCCCCTCAAAACTAGAATTTGCCCATGTCCCCGTGCAGCTGGGTCTCAGCCACACTCCGTAAGCATAGTACAGGGACCAGCGCCAGGACAGTAACATCAGTGCGTGAATGTCAGCTCAGCCAAACGTGATGTCGTTGGTGCTTTGCTTCCAGGATCCCCACTGCATTCAGGGGCATTTCCTTGCAAAGCCCTGTGGTCCCCAAGCATTTGCCCCCTGGTTCGAGCCTTCGTTCCTCAGTAGCTTCTGTCTGCAGCGCCTGTTCCATGGTGGTAGCCACTGTTAGGGAGAGCCACCCTTTCTCCTCAGTGAGGTGTTCATTCAGTCGTCGTTTACGGCATGGGTGTTTGTTCTACAGGCTGTAATCCACTCCTGATATACATATGCTCAAGTTCTTGTGAGGTCCTTGGGAACTCATTCAGAGTTCCCCTGTGTTCGTTCAACAAGCGCCCACTTGGTTATAGCACTTTCTGGCCCCACGAGATACTCCAAATTCCTATTTCCCTGTTCCAACCACTTGTCCAAGGAGTCCTAGCTTTTTTTACTGGAAAATGCTGATTATATGTCAAAGACTTGGCACTACATGGCATTTGTTTTGACCAGGCTTACTCTGTTTTGTTTTTCAGGTTATCCCAGAAACCGAGAAGCCTGTCTAAAACTACCCCAGGATGGGCGCTGTAGTGCACACATTGGTTCCCTTGTCCCCTTCCCTGCCCTGCCCTGCAGCCCCTCCTAGTCCCAAGGGAGCACACACGGACCATTCCCAGAACCTGTGGACCTGGACTGGACGGATCTGGAATGTCATCAGTTCAGGATACAGAAACATAGCCCTCCTGAAAGGTCAATGGACCCATTTCTTGAGACAAATAAATGCCTGTTATATGCCTCGCTTTGTAATGGCTGGGACAGGCAGAGTGGGGAGCCGTGCTAAGATGTGGGGTGTGTCCTGCACAGGCTTCGCAGCCTGAGAACCGCTGGGTGTATTCTGGAGCTTGGCGAAGGGCGGGTGGAGCAGCAAGAAAATGTGTTCAGGCAGGTCAGGGGAACCCTTGCAGTGTGGGGGGCTCAGGAGGGACTTTCCATAGCTACACGTACAATCCCGCAACACAGGTGAGTGCGGGAAGATGGAATTGGAAGCTGATGAGGACCAGCCACGCCATGACAGGTGATGGAGGGCTGAACCATGGGAACGGATGAGGTCATTGGCACAGACCCCACAGGACATGCTGAGTGATGAGACGAGTGGGGGGTGGGCATTCTGAAATGACCCCAGGTCTGCCGCTCGATGGTCTGGGTTGGTGGTAGCACTGCTCTCAGGTGGGAGGTGCAGGGCAGTGGGCCCATAAAGCATCCGTGAGCCCAATGAGGACACAACCAACTTGACCTTGGCATTTCAAGTTTTCCCAGCTTAATAGGACAAGGAAGCTCATTCCGTACCTTTGAGAAGACGTGACTGTGGCTTGGCTATCCCATGTCAGTGTGTCTGCTCTGCAAGGGCAGAGTGACGGGGCAGTGTGGAGAGTCTTTGGGGATCCCACAGTCTCCACTGGGAATAAGATGCATTGAGGATGTAACCCCAGAGCTGAAGGCAGATGTGCAGTTACTTCACAGTCCCATGTGCTGGGGCTGAGAGGGACATTCGGAACAGTCCCTAGTCAAGTTTGCTAAAGTGCAGTGCCCATGGGGGTGCATTGGAGACAAGATGGTGAAGTGGGCAGGGCCAGAAGGCATGGGCCTGGAATGCTGGGTTAGAAGTTTGCACTTGATAGTGGGTTTTTTGTTTGTTTTAAGCTGAGGAGGGAGGGTGAGCAGCAGGCCTTTGAATCACAACCCATGAGTGAACTCAACGCGGGTCAAAATAAGCATCTTTATTCCCCCGTTGTCCCTGCGGAACCATCATTTATTATCAACTGGACTCTTTTCCATGGTCTTCAAATAAAAAAAATTGGCTCTTCTGACTTCACAGCCCTTTTGCTACTGCACACACACAGCAGTTTCGAAAGTGAAAGACCTGGTGTGACAGGAGGTTTACTAAGGAGGAAGGAAGCCCGCAGTAGGTGAGGAGGAGTGTGGAGGAGAGCATCACGGAGGCCCGCGTGCCCAAACAGGTGTGGTGATGGCTGCAGGTCACTGGTTCCATGAGAACTGTGACCAAGGATACAGTAACCTTGGAGGGTGCAGGTCATGGGGAGCAAGCTCTTTCTACAATAGACAACTTCCTCCTGTGTTGAATAAATAAGACTCCTTTTCACAGTAATTGTTGACACAAAGTTACCATACATTAGAAATTTCCCAATTACGTTCTTTTATAACATCAGGCACCTGAGCTAAACTGCCTTTCAAAATGGCAAGTCACACATTTTGTTTTCATGGTTGTCATTGAGGTCCAGTTTCCTCTCAAGGTTTCAAGTTCTAGTTAATAATCTCCACTGAACTCTCCTCCTGTTTTCATCTCGGGAGGTCTAGACCTATGGCCCAATCTCTTCTTCAGTAACCTGATTTACTGCAACCTTTAAGTGAACATAATGTGTTTTGGCTTGCCTACCCCCTTTTTCTCTATCTTTCCTTCGTGTTGATTATTCCATCATAAACCCAATTTCCCTGAATAATCATCTTTCCTCGTACTTTCTTCTCTTTAGTCAAATCTTAACTTCTACATTCAAGCCATAATCAAATTTTTTTAAAGATTTTATTGGGGAATTGGGGGAGGGAACAGCATTGGGGAATCAGAGAAGGGGAACAGACAAGTTGCTGTCCTTTTGTTCTTCAGTCTAGTTGAGGAGGACGTCACGTCGCTTCACTGGCCCATGTTGGTATTGTGATCATTGCTCTCTTCCCAACTGAGGCAGACCGGTCACTGCCTATTGGATGGCCCGCTCATGGTGGCTCACGGCAGCTCCTGGCAGCTCATGCTGGCTGCTGGCCACTCACGGTAGTTTACGGCAGCCCACTGCAGCCCCACTGCAGCCTACACCATCGCTGGCGACTCACGGCAGCCTAGCTCCAGGATGAGCTGTTGTTCACCATCTTAGCTGTAGAGGGCGCAGTGTCACTGGCCCATGTGGGATCCGAACCGGCGGCCCTGCTGCTCAGAGTTCATGCTCCGGAGCCAACTCTTAACCAATGAGCCATTCAGCTGGCCAAATAATCACTTCTTAATGAATATACTCTAGGAATGAACATCAACTCTAAGCCCTTCTGTCCATCTTTATTAAAAGGCCCCATCATCTTCTAAAATTGGAATGTCTTACAAATTATCTTCAGATACCAGACTCTCTCCAAATCATTCATTGAAATGTAACTGCCAAAGTAGACGTGAGTTGGAAAGATTCTTAGAAATGGCTCTCTTGTGCCCTGTTTGTGGTAGATGGTCTGCTTGCTTCCAGGCCCACAGGAAACCCTCAGTACTAGCAGCTTGATGCAGGAATAGGGAGACCTGACCGCATGTGAGATGAGACTCCTGGAGTCACTGGACTTGAGGAATGAAACCAGCCTCTGCCCTGTGAAGATCAACCCTGCTAGTGTCCCCATAGCAGCCTGCCTTTTGCTATGCAGGGCACAATATCTACACCATTATTTGTATTACTGTTTTATTGACTAAATTGGCCATTGTCTCATTGTACATTGTTCTTATCTGCAACCATAAAAAAGCTTTTATAATGTATAAATTCCCTGCCATCTATTACACACTCCAGGAGATATCAGAAAATTATTCTCACCATCTGGTTCTGACATTCTTTTCTGGACCTGTACAACCAAGTCCAGCCTTTAATCCTGTGTCTCAGGAAAATGATCTACTCATAGACTATAGGATATTCCAGAAGGCAGCCTTCAATTCATGCTTTGTCTGCTGTTTCAATCTGAGACTAATTATTTCTGCAGTCCCACTCCAAGTCAATCACTAATCTTTGGATTCCAAATGCACACACACAACACACACTCACACACACATGACTAATTTTACTGTGGTATATATATTTTTTTAAAGTATAGTTGGTATGCAATCTTATATTGGTTATATTAGTTCCAGGTATACAATATAGTAATTTGACATTTTTATACATTATAATGTAAGCACGCCACTAATTCTATTTAGCAATCACCTGCATCATGTAAATTATCACAATATTACTGACTATTTCCTTTCACTTGCCACCCCAACTCTTCTGCCATCCCTCTGGTCTCTGTTACTGAGTCTATTTTTGTTTGTTTTGTTCTTTAGATTCCATATATAAGTGAGATCATGCGGTATTTGTCGTTCTCTGTTTGACTTATTTCACTTAGCAAAATACCCTCTAGATTCATCCATATTGCCACAATTGGCAAGATTTTATTCTTTTTTATTACCTCATAATATTCCATTGTGTATATGTACCACATCTTCTTAATACACATTCACCTATCAGTGGGCACTCAGGTTGCTTTAATATCTTTGATATTGTAAATAATGCTGCAATGATCATAGAAGACATACAAATAAATGGACAACAGACATATGAAAAGATGCTCAACATCAGTAATCATCAGGGAAATACAAATCTAAATCACAATGAGATACCACCTCACTCCTGTCAGAATGACTATCATCAATAAATCAACAAACAACAAGTGTTGGCGAGGCTGTGGAGAAAAGGGAACCCTCGTGCACTGTTGGTGGAACTGTAAACTGGTGCAGCCACTGTGGAAAACTATGAAGGTTCCTCAAAGAATTAAAAATATAATTAAGTTATGACCCTGCAATTTCACTTCTGGGTATTTATTCAAAGGAAATGAAAATACTATAAGATCTTTAATTTGTACATTTTTGAATACACTAAAGGATCCTTTTTGGAATAAGAAGCATTGATGTAAGTAATAGTCATACAACTTCTGTCATTGTTAAACTAAAGATTCATATCATACTGCTTTTTCCAAGAATATAAAAATTTGCTCAATAAATTTTTGAATGAAATTTTTTACTGATAGCATAAACTAACCCGCAAAGTCATTCAAAGGAGAAAACTTTAATTATCATGGGGAACATCTGGGTCAAATTAGAAAATTAAGTCAAGTATCACTGAATGAAGCTTTATTTTGTAAGAGTGTATTAGCTCCAAATAAAAATTATTTTAAATAATATCTTTGTTCAATGTGAATGCTGTGGCTAATTCTTCCTTGTTCAGTGGGTTTATGAATATCTGCAATATAACTAACAAATGTCACCGTGGTTGGAGAGCCACTTTTACTTCATGCACTGCTCATGGATTGTGAACACAAGCTTGTTACTTTCTTATTTTCTTAACATTAACATTTAACATTAATATAATTTTAAAAATAAATTTTGAAAATATGTTTTAATAAATAGATGGCCAAACAGAGACAAAAGCTAAGTGTTATAGGAGCATACATATAAAACTAATATCTTCTATTAAATAGCATTTCTTGCATAAACTGTACTATCTTTTGATAATCCAGAGTTTGTGGATTGCACACACACAAAAAAAGTGCTCTTTCATGATTCTAACAATCCCCAAATTCTACAAACTAAATAATATTGATTTTCAAAAATCCCATCATAAAGTTATGGTGTTGATTTTTGGGATTAATCTAAAATATTGTAAGATTCATCTGGGAAATCCCCAAACATTAGCCCTCAGCATTTCTTTTCTTCATCCAGAAGGTCCTAGAGATAGTAGAGGAAGCACAAGATGATGGTTGAGAGCTCTGGAGCCATACTGCCAACCGCTAATCATGGAACCTTGGGCCTCAGCCCCCTCCTGAGGTTTAAATGGGCCTCTCAAGTTCTCAGAGCAATGTTGGATACATAGCAAATGCTACACAAATTTTAGTATTATTCTTCCTGGCTTAGGTAGGTCTTACATTAGCTATGTGATCTAGGGCAAATCCTTTAAACTTCTTCTGTGAAATATGAACAATAGAATCTAACTCACAAGCTTTCCACGAGGATTAAATTAGATATTTTATGTAGAAATCCAGTACACATGTAGTTTGTTGCTTTTAATTATGCCAGGGCATCTGTATACTCTTCGAGTATTTTATTCAAGGCATTTTGGTGACAGAAATGAATAACATGTCTTCAAAGGCTCTTAAAACCCAACGTTTCCTGGGTGTTGTTTAGATATTGGAAGCAATCTAAATCACTAAAACTCATTTAACATGCGTTTTGATATTATTGCATATGCAATACTGAAGTAGAACCAACCTCTTTTTTTCAGTTGCAGTAATTTAAGCCATAATCATTGAGTAATACTTCATCAAACCATAAAGTATCAATAAATCAAGTAAAATAAATCAAGCAGGAAAAATTGTTATTTGCTGTCTTCAGTATCATCATGCCAAAACTCATGGCTCAGTGAAACCAGTTTCTATTAGTAAAATATCAATTTGGTTATATAAATTTCAGCCATGACTATGACTAGAAGTTCAGAACTTTCAAAATAAAACTAATATTGCACATCATTACGCTTTTACCCTGAGGGGGAAAGGAACAGAGTGAGCCCAAAGTATAGCCTAAAAGCTTGAAAAGAAAGGGTTAAAGTATTTTGCCATTTTCTTTGAATCTCATGAGAACTGCCCACATCCTTAGGAATAATTTGGGGATATTATAAGACTTACTGAACTGAGGTGATAATATCAAGTTTGGAAGGTAATACTCTTTACCATTTGTGAGGGTTGTAATTTCAAAAGTACTATAACCTTGTTTTGTGTTTCTCAGCAGCCTGACTCATTCAGTTTTTGGTTTTCTGGTTCATTATGTGATCATCATTCCATATGGTGCTGTTATCTTCCAGCTCATATTTTCATCAACCAGCGCTAGCTTGTTGCCCATTTAATGATGCAGAAATTCAAATTCATGGATGACAGTTTCAGATGTTAAAACACCATTGCAAATTGACCTAAGGAAAATGAGAGAAACAGCATTTTTGCATTTGGAGCAAAATGAGTCTTTATGCTAAGGAAGATTTCTTGACTCCTCAGTTCCCATACCGCATAAAAACATCACCCAATTATACCTACTATGAATTGAATTGAAGTAAATTTGGAATGTATTTTAACTCCAATCATGTGTGTTAGGTTTACTAAACCGCCATAAACCTCTTATTTGTTAAAAAGATTCATTTCAGAAAGAGTACGAACATGTGTTTCCTCAGGTATCTCAGAGCTTCCCCCCAATTATTTAAAACCTCAAAACTAAGTTTTCCTAAGTCTGTCCATGATCTTTCACACTTTTAACATTGATACATGCTAGGTGATCTCCTTAAATGGAGATGGGAGAATCTAACACACCAGTTTAATTATTTCTGGGGCTTACTGACAATTCAGAGCCACAACCAGCTGTGATACTCAGTCACTGAGTAGAATTCTTAAATTCTAATTCCTAATTCCTTAGTAGGAAGTCCATGAATCTGGAGATAAGCAGTCTAGATGAACACCTGGAGAAGTGTGAATGCTTTTCATTGTCTTTGAAACAACAGCAATGCTGCTGTTGGCATCCTTCACAAATATAGGAAGGTTGCTCTTTTTTTTTTTTTTTTGGCAGGCTGGTGAGATATTCTGATGATATCTCAGTGGGTGTCTTTTCAGAAACAGGTGAATGTGGTTTCTATAAATTGGCTTCCCAGTTCTAGTTACTTGTATGCAGGAATTAGTCTTTTTCACACAGTAGTTTGCATTTACTTGCATATTTTAAAGTTTGCTGTGCTTCCTTTGTGATATTGAAAATAGATTCTTACTACTTCGTTGAATCTGAGCTTCAACTGTCTGCTATAGACAGGCACTATCCAAGACTGCTAGAAAGAGGTGTTCATAATTGATGAATTGAGTGGCCGCTGAGTAAACGGATCTTTTGTTTTCTTCTGAAGATAATCACCATCCTTGCTCCTTAAATAATTAGGTTCCAGATGTTTTACAAATGGCTATTTTCAAAAGTAATCTGATGGTAAATAAATAAAGGCTCATATATCCTAATTTGAATAGGCTATGGGGGCCATTCTTGATTCTTTTTCTGTTTTTATAGCACTGTTTATAGACAGCTCAGGTCTCATAATAAAAGTTCATAGTTTATATCTATGAAACAAAACCACACCTCTAGATATTTTCCAGATGTTTAAATGCTTTGCAACATATGAAATAATATATGCTTATTTGTCAAAAATGTAAAAAGCCTATATGCCTGTTGTCCCTTGGAACATACGTACATATGCAGGAACAATATCATTGATTCTCACCAATCAGCTGCTATATCATCTGAAGGTTAAAATTAGATCTAGTGGATGAGAGAAGGAACTTAATTTCTTAATTTCTGTCTCGAGCACGGACTTGCTGGAATATCTGAGATAAATCACAAATCTTCTGTGCCTTTTTTCTTTAGTTTTGGATGGCAAGCACATATACCTCTCCTTGCAGATCAGCTGCAGATTTAATTAAGCCTGGGGAAGTAAGTAGCTGGATGCTTGGCCTGAAGTCTACAGGCAAGGAACAACTTCAGTTTAGCCACCAACACCAAATGCACCAACCAGAAAGCCAAGTGGCATTATTTTGCTCTTGCCCTTTTTCGTCTCATTCTTCTACCATCTAAATTTCAAAAACTTACCAAAAAGGAAAAAAGAAAAATGTTTCGTTCTTTATGAAATCTACAAAACTACACAAATCTACAAGACTGGGATTTGTGTCTATGGATATAACTTGCTCCCCAGGGTCATGGTCCAACGTCTTAGAGTGGATGTCTAAGGAATGGGAGGGGTCAACATAAATAATGCATTAGTTTAGAATATAAGCAAACGATTTTGGGGTGAGGGCAATAATGGGTTGAGGTCTCTGTGTGGGTTTTCCACACTCTATATGAACTGGATTCACAGTGACAAGGATCACACAGCAATCCATGACGATATTCTCTTTGTATGCTGGTCAAGAGCATTTCATTTTATATATCATTTATATACTCTGTGCTATGATGTCATAACGTCATTCCCAAACACAAATTAAGCATAAAAAATTCAAGGATACAAACTTTCTTTTCTTGTGGACTGCTGGTTCTGGGTCACATAATATCTGGACAGAGTGAGACAAGGACCCCTTACAACAGAGAGAAAATGACTCAGCAATTGGTTTCTGCTTCCATTGCCGTTGATACATTTCACTGTTCTAACCCAACCCACACTTAGAATACTTTCTCCTTCCACTCTTTTGGGAGAAAAAGGCAAGGAGTTTATGTGTTTCAAAAATGTACATGGGTTAATACTGCTTCATTTGTATCTTTCTAGTTAAATGTGTGAACCTGTTCAGCAGCCTTTTCTCAAATGTCTCTTTGTGTCATTTGGGAGTTTTCATCTAATGGCCTCTCCACTGAGTCCTCCATGAGAGTACTTATTTTAGGTCTACAGGTCATTGCTAGGTTTTCACCAAATGCAAATTTCAGGTGAACCTTGTTGTCCAGTCATAGTCATTTCCTGTGACAGAGTCATGCTTTTTGCTTACTTACAAGGTTTAAAATAATCAGTTGTTAAAAAACTATGCTTTTCTTTGATCTTGGAATCTTTCCTTTCCGAATCATCTCAGGTGCTCTGTAGCACTCTGAATTACCTTTTAACCTGTAGGTTTCTTTTTTTTTTTTTTTCAGTATATGACTTTTATTGCACCTTTAAAAACAGAGAATTCTGTTGGCTTTATCGGCATCTTGGGTGTTTTTGTAGCTGGACAACTTACATCTTATTAATCAGCCTGCTGAACTGTTCCTTTTTCAGAAACATAGATACCATCCAAAAATTTTCTGATATCCTTGTTTTTGACTGTTGTGGCTTGTTGAATCAAAGCAGCTGAATTTGATACGAGTTCAATATCATTTCCTTCAAGAATTAACTCATCTTTCTGGGCTTGAGATACTGAACAAGCAACACCTGACCTCATGTGAACCCTGCGAATGTATTTTTCACCCAAGAAATTTCGGATTTCAACAAGAGAACCATTCTCCTGAATAACGACGTTGATGGGGAAGTGAGCACACACAGACCTCATCTTGTAACGGATGCCAGTGTAACACCCTTGATCATGTTCTGCACATGACTACAGATAGTGCGAACAGTAGCCAGTTCCTTTCTATTTCCCCACCATTTGTCAACCTGGAGCCTCTTCTTCTTTTTTCCAAGAAGACTGAGTCCTACATTGATGTGATTGAAGTCCCTCCGCAGGTGCCTCTGGGGCCCTTCACAATAACGGTGCATCCCTTCAGCGTGATGTCCACATTTTCTGGAATGTCCACAGTCTGATTGCTGCGAATGGTCGCAGTAGATTCAGCAAAAGAGAGAACGTCTTTCGTCACCACCTAACCTGTAGGTTTCTTAATGATCTTATGTTCAGTGATTATTATCCATACCCAGAAATCTCTTTATATTAATTCTGCCTCAGCTAAATACTTGTAGCTCATGTTTAAGCATGTAGACAATAGAGAATGATGTATTATAGCTTTGAAAGGGAGTAACTGTGGCCAGATGAGGGCCATATGGCTGTCTACCAACGAGCCACTCAAGGTGCTATTATGGTGTGATATTACTGTGCTTCGTAATCTGCCTTCCTATTATATTGTTCAGCATTTTATAGACTTAGAAAGTTGACTCAGACTAATCAAAATTACATGATGTTAAAATATGTAAGCCATAATAATCATTTAGATGGGAGAGATGCTTTCTTTCATGATGGAGATAAATACATTTACCAGAACCCCTGAGCAGTGGACTTAACTAGAGTTGTTTAGTCAATGCAGGGAAGAGGGCAGCTGTGGGGAATATTTCACCATGACTGTTTTCAACCTGCTGATTTATCCATCATTATAGATTATATCACTATAAGAACCAAAAAGTGAATGTTTTTTTTTTTTGGATTTGATAAATAAGGTCAAATCAGGCCCTTGGTTCTCTTGCCTTATTCTTAAGGTTGACTGTCCTACCGATCACACAGTTTTTCTCCAAACTGATATAGTTATGTTCCTGCATTAAAATTATAAACATCTTCCAAATCTGCTTTTCGTCCATTACTTTCAGATCTTTCTAATTTCTTGAGATATACATTTAGAGATAACCACATGAATTACTCCTTCCAAGGCTAATCTCATACACTGTATATAGGTTTTCCTATTTTATTAACTAATATTCAGTTCCTGGGTATGTGCGTAGATGGCTGATCTTTTCTTAATGTCTCCATGACCCACCAATACATAATAAAATGCTTACTATAATAAATCTTTTACATTTGCAGATTTACAAAACAGGCATACCTTTCAACAACTTTTCTCTATGTAGCACATTATAAAACAGAAAAATGCAAGTGATGGATGCAGACACTCCACGGTAGTGAAACTGGGGAATATGGAAGCTCAGCTATAAGTATATAAATTAATCCTTGATCATTAGTCAAATAACTTTCATTCTGTGGGAATTCCCTTTACTGTATCCCAGCTGCTAACCGTGTAGCAAAAATCTACACTGACAAAGAATTCACTGTTCTGTGGAGTAATTTACCATATTTGGGGATGACTAGACAATTCTTCCTTCTTACTAAAGTTACTGGTAAAAGTTTATGATTCTTTAATTATGAGAATAGTTTTCCATGCCTCTCATAATCATTATTCTCTTTCTGTCAACAACCTTTAGTTTTTCCAGTGTTCTTAAATGTTAATATCTAGAATTGAACAAGTATAATTTGGTCTGGAGTTACCATCTTTTCATTTCAAGACTAGTGATTTTTAATGCCCCCATCACATTACTGGCTCATAACAAGATTATGATAAAACTAAAATCCAATGTACCTTTTACAAATCAAGACCAAACAAGTCTTCCCATTCTATAGTAGCGTAAACACTTCCTTTGATCCTAAGTGCAGAATTTCCCATGCATCCTTGGTGTATGTCATGTTGTTGTATATGTTTGACCTTTCACTCCCTCAAGGTGCTTTTGAATTCTTATTTCATCATACAGTGTATTTATCCAGTATAATGTAATTAGAAAAACTAAATAATAATAACAATAATAACAATAATAATAATAATAATAATAATAATAATAATACAATACAAAACAAAAAAACAAGAAACCCAAAACAAAACATAAAACAAAACAAAACCCAGGCCTTCTATATCTCTGTACAAGATATCGATAAAACTATTATATTCTAAGAGGTCAAATAGAGGCTATGGAGAGGATATGGTATCACAATATGATTGTATTTCATTAATTAATTCATTCAAATGTTCATGGCAGCCTAGTACATGCCAGGCATTGTGTGAGGCCTTGTGGCTACTTCATAAATAAACGAACAAGGCCTTAGCTTTTATGAAGCTGATATTTTAGTGGAGGAAATGGAAAATAATCAGAGTGTAGTAGGAAATAAATTGGGATAGAATAGAGAATAACAGGGTTGGGTAGGAAGGCATCTAATTTAGAGACAGTTTCTGAATATGTGGCATTTAGCTAATGCCTTTAGTCTGAGAATGATCCAACTATTCAAAGAGCTGAGAGGACATTCCAGGCAGAAGGGAATAGCAAATGCAAGCAGGAAGGCATGGGCTTGGTTAAGAATAGAAAATCACTAGCATGACTGAAGCTTAGTGAACCAGGAGAGAAGTAGGTGGGCAGATCATGTAGGACATTGTGGATCATGATATTGAGTGTAGGTGTCTTTTTTTGTTTTTTCCTGGATTGCCAAAGCTTTTGTGTAAGTCTATTCAATTAGTAAGCAATCCATCTAACCATACCACTCTCCAATCTACATTTCTTCATGTTGTTCATGAGAATATATTGAATGTATTGGCAGAATCCTAGTTTACGCTATAGCATTTTTTTCTGATATGTAATTCAAAACAAGCAAGGAAACAAACAATATCCCTTTGGATTTCTTTCTTAGTGAAATGTTTTAGCTTGTTTGTTCAGTTCTTCTAATCCATTTGTTGATGGATCCATTGTAGAATTTTATCAGGGATTAGAGTCAAGTCAAACAGTCTATACATTCTAGAATTTCTGATTTTGAAACTTGAACCAAGATTTTTCTTTTTTTTTTTTAAAGATTTTATTGGGGAATTGGGGGAAGGGAACAGCATTGGGGAACAGGGGAAGGGGAACAGACAAGCTGCTGTCCTTTTGTTCTTCAGTCTAGTTGTGGAGGACGCCCCTTCACTGGCCCATGTTGGTATCATCATTGCGCTCTTCCAGGTGAGGCAGATAGGTCACTGGCCACTGGACGGCCACTCATGGCAGGCAGTTCATGGCAACTCATGAAAGCGCATGCCAGCTGTTGGTTAGCCCCACTGCAGCCTACACTGGCACCGGTGACTCCTGGCAGCCCAGCTCCAGGTTGAGCTGTTGTCCACCATCTTAGCTGTAGAGGGCGCAGCATCACTGGCCCTCATATGTGATATCCAAACCGGGGACCTGCTACTCAGAGCTGGCGTCCCAAGCCAACTCTTAACCAACGCGCCACTCGGCCGACCCGAACTAAGATTTTTCATACCTTCAGTCTATTCAAATTTCTTCTGTTTCCCCTAACTATACAAAGATGACCACAAATGATTCTTGATTGAACTTATAAGATGGTTCAATACTTGGCAAGATAATTCACTCTATTTAGAGTAACTAGATTCTTTCTTGCTACAAATATATCAGGATTTGTTCTGGTTCATTATGCTTTAAGTTTGGAGGCACTTTCCCTTAATAAAGAAGAGTGAAGCAGAATAGTACTTAACTGGTTCTGTCCCCTCTCTCTCATCTGGCAATTTCATGTGTTTTGATAGTTCACTTCATGGCCACTCTGCCTCGGCCAACACTCTGTCATTTTGCTTTAAGCATAGCTAACATGATACCAAGCAAAAATCTTTTTAAACATAAAAGTTGGCATTTTTCTTGGACAGAAACATTTTATTTGAAAAAAAACAGGATTCCTAAATTAATTCTCAGATAACTTGTCTTCAGAAAAACACAGGACAAGTGTATATTCACTTTGTTTGCCTGCTCCTGCTGACAATAGCAGCCCATGATGTGGAGAAATTTAAAGGATAAATAGGCATTGCACTTCCTTTTCAAAACTGGGGGGTAAAAGGTAGGTGGCAATTTAAGAACTGAATTCATCTCTTATGTAACCATAGGAGCTGAAACCTACTCGGCTATGACTGTTCACTTTCCATTTGCAGGTACTATGCAAAAGTGCATATTTTACTATCTTTGTGGTTTACATCTGAGTGAAGCAAACCTACAAATCTTAGAATTGAATATCTAAGGTATCTCATTAAAAGCTAAGAATAAAGACGTCCATAAGTCACTTAAATTATCTGGCCCTCATCTTTCTCATCTGTGAAATTAAGAGGTTGGAAAGGTCATCTCTGAGACTCCTTCCAGATACAATACTCTGTGATTGTAAGAAGATTGTCTTTCTCCTGAATAGAAAGTTTGATCTTCTTTTCGGAGGTTGAAGCAGAGCTACGATCCTTTCTCTCTTTCTTTCTTTCTTTTTTTGTTCTTCAGCAATTTTACGTGCAGCTTTTATATAAGGCACTAGAAAATTGGACCAATTTCCTTGGAATTTTCAAAGAACGTTTAAAATACAGTCCATTTATCAGTTAACATCCCCTCTGTGACATATGAGGCAGCATTATGTTGGATGTCAAAAGTGATCAAAATGTAGGTGATCAGTACTAAGCCACTTTCCCCATTGAATGATTTTTTTGATACCACATTCAGAGTTTTGCAGCCAAACATTATATGTGAGAAGATATTTGTCAAATTTTCACAGTCTTCTGTGTTGTCCTGATTGAATAAACAATCCATTCTATCATAGCAATTTATCTATGTAGAATTTGGTGAATAAGTGATTTTAAGCCCTGTAAAATTTAGAAACATCTTTGAAGAAACATAGTGCTAACCCCTTTATAGATAGATGTTGCTTTCTTCTTTAAGTTGAAATACCCTCATTTTATCCAGAGGGAAAACAAATTGCCACCAACATCAATTCCAGTGCAGTTTCACATACGAGTACCTTTTTATCCAGAGCAACAAATACAGACATAGAATGTGTTTCAGATAACCCAGACATTAAAGGTAAAAATGTTTTCTCACTGATCTTTTCTTTTTTCAGCCTCCTCTATTTTTATGGGATGTTTGGCTATATCTGATATGGAGTAAGTATTAAGATTAAATTTCCAAAAGAAGATACTCAGTTTTCATAATTTATACCAAGGCATGAAGAAAAGGTATGAGAGAGAACAATTAAAGGTTGTGTCAGCCTATATTCTGATTGGGGGCGGGAGATTAAAATGAAAGAAAAGAGACAATAAAGAAATTTTCTTTTCTTTTTTTCTTAATTTGGTTCATGAAATGTTATCTTTATCTTGGTTTTATGGAAACTTGTTTCTTCTGAGTCGCAACCAATCAACTTCTATTACAATGTCTTTGAATACTGAAAAGGAACTTGCAGGTTTTACACAAAACTTGACCATAAAACCTAATTCTTGGTAGTCAGGTAATACTAAAACAGGATATAAAGATTATTTCAATACATCTAATTATATAAATTGATGCATTAGCTTCATAAGTTGTTCTAGAATGCACATAAAAGCCTGGACTTGAATTAATTCAGAGACTCTGATCTGTATTCTCCAAGGTTGGGCACAAAAGGAGATTGTTGTCTATTTCTTTGTTTCTCCTCATTTAAAAAAAGTTTTGGGTGTAACTAAATTCTTTAAAAAGCATCACAGCAAACATGCACATTTGTTATTGATATGAAATAAAATAACATGTAAAGCCCTTCTCCATAATAATAATGTGTGTGTGCATGCATACACACATCATTATCACCACCACCACTCTGAAACTCTCTTTTATGACTGCATTTACTCCAAAGATGATAAGAATGCTGAAAAATGAGAGAAGAATTTGGGTCCTAACATTAGGCCCACAGAATTTCCCATTGCGACACAGGTACACGTTGTTGAACTTTCTCCTTTCTAGCTGGCTGTGAATAGAATTTGTTGATGTTCTCCTTAACCCCCAAGAAATATAAAAGAGATGCCTTGGCCAATTTAATTCTGTTGAGGAAAAGTTGTGAGGGGTGTTTCTCACATACCAGCAATCAGTCTCCGCATTCTGCCAAACTAACAGCCCTGGGACCATCTCTCAATGGATGAGTTTGCAGAGCTATGAATGAAGGGTGGCCCACAGTTTCTTTGTGGCTAAGACTGTAATAGGGAAGTAATTCTTTTCTTTCTGATAAATAAAACTATTTTGGACTTCTATTCAGTGTGAACTGACACTACCTCTTAACCATCTCACATTTAATTGTTGTGAAAACTGATCTCAAGGATTTTCCATATCTAATTTTCACATTTTCTCCCAGAAAACATGTGTTTCATGCAGGTGCTTTGAACATGTTATTTTATTATTTTCCTCTTTCTATCCAGGAACAGTTTGTGTTGCATTTACTGGGGGCACCCATGTTATGTTTTTGTGTTATGACAAGTGCGGTGCAAACGTGAGAAACTTTGGGGTCAGGACTTCTAGCTGCATAGCACTTTCTGGTATCTGTGCTGGTGCTTGTGAAGTTCTAAAGGGAGTTTTAATGAACAACACGCCCAGTGAAAGGGATCAAATGGATTCCCTGAAAAGGCTTCTGAGCATGGCATATTTCCCATGATTTTCTACAATTAAAGAAAGCCCAGTTCTGGGCAAATAATACAATGTATTCTGAAAAGAATAATTGTAAAGGGCATAAAAAATAACTGTAGAACAATGTTTCCTTTCTTTTCTCTCTATTTGTATAGCATAGAAGGAAACATGGACTCCCAGGCCCCTGTTCTTTAAATAACCTGTTGGTATTGTCAAACGTGTAAGACTAAACTGAAACATTTCAGACTGGGATACAAGAATCACTGCTGTAAGGGAAGAGAGGAGGGCTAGTTACTTCTGGAGACACTGGTTTAGAAATACGTCTGAGTGGGAAGCATGTTGACACCAGAGCAGCTAAAGCAGTGCTGACCAAGGCAAGGTACTACTTGCTCAGATAACGAAGAATTAACCCCAACTGATCAACATTAAGAAAGCCAGGGGCCGGCCGAGTGGCGCGATGGTTAAGAACTGGCTTGAGACGCCAGAGGGCCCTGGTTGGTATCCCACATATGAGGGCCAGTGACACTGCCCTCCACAGTTACGATGCTAAACAACAGCTCAACCTGGAGCTGGGTTGCCCTGAGTCACTGGCGACGGCGTGGGCTGCAGCCCCTGCTGCAGTGGGTTGCCATGGGCTACCGTGTGTAGCCAGCAGCCAGCGTGAGCGGCCAGCAGCCTGTCTGCTCCCCTTCCCCCAATTCCCCAGCGCTGTTCCCATCCCCCCAATTCCCCAATAAAAATCTTAAAAAAAAAATAGAAAGCCAGGAACTATGTCAAGAAAATTCTCAGAGAACTTGAGCTTTCTTGTTGGTCTAGGCTAAACAAACCATATGTATTATTAATAAATGAATAAATAATAGTTATTATCTACTGGAGGAACAAGGGATAAGGCTGATGAGGACGCACTAGGAAACATGGGGTCGTTGTCCTAACAAGGACAGTGTTTCTCAAACCTGCATGCATATCAAAGTCACCTGAGAAGGAGAGTTTAAAAAATTTACAGGCATAAGCCCCACCTTTAGAGATTTTGATTCTATAGGTTTGTGTTGATACTAGGAACCTGCATTTATAGAATTCTCCAGAATTCCAATGGGGAAGAAGATAAAAGATGCTACAGCAGTTTGGGATGATAGAGAGGAGGGGATTCAGCCTGGAGGGGCACCACGTCTCTGTCACGTGGTGGAAGGTCCCTTTATGATCTTTCTTTAGCTATTTACTCAAACCAGATTCAGAAAGGATTCTTTGAAATTCCTGAAAACATTTCTGTGTTGACAAATGCCAAGAAAATATTTCAAACCAAAACCCAAATGAAATCAAATGGAAAGTAAAAGCCTAAAGAATTAGGCCTGTATAAGAAAACCAATTAAATGTACCTAAGACATAAAAAAAAATTTATATATATATATATATATATATATATATATATATATATATATATATATATATATATATATATATTTGAAGACGCTTGAATAATCTAGATGTG
>NW_017731575.1:1269094-1377792 GCF_001890085.2 Hipposideros armiger
ACCAATTAAATGTACCTAAGACATAAAAAAAAATATATATATATATATATATATATATATATATATATATATATATATATATATATATATGTACATATATTTGAAGACGCTTGAATAATCTAGATGTGTCTTTTCACTTTGCATGCATACAGGTACATTTTTACAGCAAATACATTACAATTATTATACATTGTAGACGTGCAGGCAGATATAGTTCCTGCACAGTTCTGAAGTGCAAGTGTTTTGGGTCTGGTTGGATAGTGATCTGTTATCACTAAGTCACTGCTTGCAAGTCTTAGCATGCAACTGCTGGCACTATTGTATTGTCTTCCTATGCAGTGGGTAAAGGCTATGGAAACCCATTGAGCAGAATAAGACCTGTTTTCCTTAAGGATGGAGACATAAAAGAAGGGACGTGGCATGGACCATCTGTCCCTCCTAAGCACATCTTGTATTTCCCTATAGTCTAATGGCACAAATCTCAAATATGTTGCCTCTATTACTTCCATGTACATATTTAGGATTTGAAAAAATTGCCCCTCCCCATCAAAAAATAATTAAAAATAAAAGCCAGGGCACATTGAGGGATGAGAGGAAGAGGTATGGGAAAGGGACAGGCACTGTGCTCCAGGAAAAATAGTATCTGCTTTCCAGTGGGAGAGTGGGAAGAAAGCTGCCCTCAGCAAAAGTGATGGCATTATTATTTTCTCTCCTGCTAGTACCAAACACTGTATGAAGATAGGAGTGAGGTCACAAATACAAGGTCAGACAATTAAGTTCACAAACTCATCCAAGAAAAAGTGCTATGTACCTCACTGCTGAATATCACTATGGTCAACTTTGAAGTACTCCCCTTGGGAAGCTATGCACTGACACCAGCGCCTAGTTCACCCTTCAAAGCAATTTTGGAACTCTTTTTCTGGAACTCTTTTTCAGAGCTGTCATTGTATTACCCTTGATGTCCTGAATGTCATCAAAATGTCTTCCTTTCAATATTTCCTTTATCTTCAGGTAAAGAAAGAGTCATTGGGGGCCAGATCAGGTGAGTAGGGAGGGTTTTCCAATACAGTTATTTGTTTCCTGGCTAAAAACTCCCTCACAGACAGTGCTGTGTGAGCTGGTGCATTGTCGTGATGCAAGAACCTTGCATTGTTGGCAAAAAGTTCAGGTCATCTAACTTTTTCACGCAGCCTTTTCAGCATTTCCAAATAGTAAACTTGGTTAACTGTTTATCCAGCTGGTAGAAATTCATAATGAATAATCCCTCTGAGATTAATAAAGGTTAGTAACATCATTGCAACAAGTTCGCGAACTTAATTGTCCGACCTCATACATCAAGGAGGAATCATTCACAATTATAAAAGGACATGTTTTTTCAATTTAATTTTTGTAAGTCCTACTTAAAAATTATGAGATATTTCTCAGATCATACATTATTTCTTAGGCCAAAGTGAGATTCCATTACCTAACGGGATGTTTATTGTTCTGTTTCCTTTTAAATATTTAGAGAATGCCAAGTTTTGGTGTTTTGAATTGTTGCTCTAAAGTAGAAATTTTAAGTATTGGTCCAACCAAGATATCAACTGGTTACAACTGCTGTTGAATTTTCCCTGAGTTTATTTCTAATCAATGATAAAAGACAGTTTCACATTAAGTTAGGCTGACATTGGTCCTTTGACATTATTTTTCTGGGTTAAAACAGGGGGGAAAAATCCAATTCCAAATTAATCATTTGAGTGTGAATATAAATATAGAATAAAAATGAAGAATTCCTGTTTCAATTACAAAATTATTATATCTGGGGATGGGCTGTTGCAGAATTCCTAAAATTATGGCATTTGTATATACTACTTATATTAGTATATACAAATTGCATTCTTAATTAGTGCCTCTGCTAAGAATAAATGGTAATGGAATGAACAAATGGATGAAGGCCATCAGGGGGTCTGGGCGTACTTCAGAAACGTAAAGACCAGTGATTCAGAGAAGCAGGTGGCAGGAAAAGGAAGTAGCCAGTGAGCTGCCAAGAGCCTGGGTAGTGGAGGCGTTTATCCAGAGCTGGACTCCAAAGCAGACCTCCTGTGGGATGATAGACTTTCAGGATGTCTTCTCCTATGCAAGCAGACACAATGCTCTACTTAAAAGGGGAAGCTCTGTTCTACTGTGCAAAACGATTAGGCAAGCTGCAGATATCCAGGACCGCTTGCCCGCCCCCTCCTAGTATTTCTATCCTTAGCTCCTTTTTTGCTGCTTACTATCACTGCTGGAGGACTCACCTGCTGGCTTCTCCCAATGACCCGAGTCCACAGCACACAGCCTCAGCCACTTGCGTAGCAGACATGGCGCTGGGAATTTAAATCGTTCCTCTTCTCATAGTGAGGAAGGAGTTGAGGGACAGGTTGAGGAAAGAGAGGTGATCCCAGAGCTGGAACTAGGATAGAAAGAGAAAGACATTGACTAATTAAAGAGTGAAGGAACACCCCCACCCCCAACCCCAAGTGCCAGGTGCTGTGTTAGGCACTGGGGACATAGTGTGAACCTGGCAGGGATGGTCCCTGATCTCATGGAGCTTAAAGATTGACCTTGTCAGTAGAGTGAAGCTCAAGTCACAGCTTGAGTGACCTCATCTATATAAAATCAGCATAATAACAACAATGCCACATGATGTTATGAACATGTATGTAAAGCACCTAGTCCAGGGTCAGGCTCATAGCAGATGATCAGTGATGCTTTCTTCTTTTTCTCCTCCTCCTGTACCCAGACTGAAACTTAATCATATACACAGAAACTTTTGAAAAACAATGGACAGATGGTCTGCTGCAGATTCCTTGTACATATAACCAGCACTCCAACACCTTCTTTATTATCCAGCACTTCCCCTTTATTCCACCGCATGTTTCTTTTTGGTGATAATTTCATTATTTCTCCAAGGCTGCGGTTGATGTTCTTTTTCACCTACGTCAACCCACATGCCATCAGCTTGAGGGTGTTGGTACAGAGAGAGACGCTGAGCTTTGTTCTGCACCCTGCACCTGCCTGGGGCTGGACCTGCCTATATATAAATGGAAACGGGCAGCAGGAATCTCTGAAATGTCAAGCCAAGGAAACAGGCAGGTCTCTTTGTTCTGTCTGGGACTGTGCAGCATGGCATTAGTAGACTGACATGGCAGTGCTCGCAAAACCCTGAGCACAGGTGCGGTGACTCAGGGTTTTCCATCTTTCCATCTGAGCTCATTCTGAGCTGTTTGAGATTCTGGGGCTCTGTTCAAAGCCATCTGTGGGTACTTGGGATCCTACCGCTCACTTTATGATTGTGTGGGCTCCAGAGCCCAACTGACTTCATTCAAAGCCACCATGTACAAGCTGTGTTACCTGTGGCAAGCGCATAATCAGTGGGAGCCTAGGTTTCCCAATCTTTAAAATGAAATGCAAGCAATAGCCCCATCTCTCCTAATAATGCCCAGCTCAATAAACAGGAACTTCATTTTTCCGTTGCTTAAAAGCTTTGGAGTCATCTTTAATTTTTCGTTCTCTCCTGCTCGAATCTAGCTATCAGCATATTTTGTCTCTGTGTCTTCAAAATAAATGAAAAGTTCAAACCCAACCACATCCCTCCCTTCCTTCTGTTCCTAGGGCATCTTTTCTGCAAGGCCTTCCTGGACCACTTTGCATCATGTCTATTTGTCTTTCACTTTCTGAGCTATTTTGTCTGTGGGACTTCTTTCCATCTAATGTACTCTGTATATGTTCTGTCTCTCCCACTAGATGATAAGCTTCATGACGACAGGGATTTTGTATGATTTGTTCACTACCATAACCTCATCAGTTAGTGCATCTGGCACAAAACCATTCTTGTGAGGATCTGTGTCAAATAAAGCACTTAGCCCTTTGATTAAACTAGAAAATATATGTAAATCACCTAGCAGAGCACCTCTGTGGTGTGCATTTTGAATCACAGGGATCCTTCTTTTGATCCTGTTCAGCAGCAACACAAACTAACTTCAAATTCTGGGCCACTGCTCCATGAGACTTTCCCACAGGACAAGCTGCTCAATCCATTTTAGAAGAAAAAAATAATAATATCAAGCTCACTGTATCAAAAGCAGTGTACACAGCTTGCCTAGAAAGCCATGCCACTGACACTTAGATGTGACTTCTCGGTAGCAGTGTTTCTGAACACCTGGTTACCAATCACTAGCATCAGAAACACCTGGGGGTATATGTTAAATACAGATTCTCAATATCCAAGGCCGATCCTCTGTTTGAGAACCACTTTATAGCCATGCTCTGTACGTTGTTGTAATGTTTACATCAACATCAATAGCAATATCCATGTCATCCGGTGTCAGAGGCTGTAGTTACTGAATGATTAGTAAGTGGCCCAGGGGCCAGGTTCTGAACCAAGAAAATCACATCATCCTTGCCCCCTCTATCTAAAGTATTATACCTAGATTGACTGAGCATACCAGCACTGGATACATTGGAATGAAAATATTTACTAAACCTACACCCAAATGTGCAGTCAGGTATTTTTCTACCCTGAGCAGATTAAGAGGGTTGGGGAGATGAGTAAGGACTGCGGTTCACTGTGTAAAGAAAGAGACAGGACAACATGCCTCTAGCTAGATATGTCAGAATCGTCTAATCAGGGAACGGCAGAGGGACATCATGGAAGATTAGAAACCCAGTTTTTGAAATGTTTAGCTTGATTGTGTATCTATTCTTATAAATTTTATAAATAAAGATCCACATGAGAAAAATCTCTATTTCAAAGGAGAATGAAGAACAATATGGTGCTAAATGTATAAATTACCCAAATGTCCAGAATCTGTATTTTAATTCACATAATACATTATGATATTGACTTCTGTTACACTTGGAACCAAACATGATTGACTTATGTAATTAATTTCCTTTTAGTGATTGTAAAAGAGAATTAACATTAATTTATATTTTGGGGGAAGACTTAAAATTCTGAAAAACATTTCATTGTTTGAATGAGATATAGGAAAGAAAAAGTATTATCAACATGTAAATTGATATTTTTATTAGAACTTACCAGGAGTTACCTAGGTGAATAGAGATTTTAGCCTGGATTACTAAAATCCATAGGCCACACTTGCAATCAAAACTACTGTGGATTCCATTATGTGGTGATGAAATCAGATAAAATGTGACTGTTGAAAGCAGCAAGTTACTTTTCTAAGATATTTTAAAGTTAATAAGAGTTATTTGAGTAACCTCTAATAAAAGGAGCTTACTAATCTTCTGAGAAGTGAAAGACTGAATGACTTTTACATTCTTACAGAATATACTAAGCCAGGGTGATTTCCCCCCACACACACACACTTACCTATATTAAGGTCATTGTGTTTGTCATACATTCCCAGAATGGATTCTAGACCATGCACTTAAAACCTTCTTATCATTTCAAATTTATAAAAGATAACTCACCAATTCTTTTCATCGCCATTTCAAACTCAGCTGCATATGATAGTAACAGATATATTCTTACATTTGTCATAGTACATGGGGGCTCCATCTAATTCCATAAGTATTTTGAACCCTAAAATAAATGCTATAATTCGGTCTGACTAGAATGGGCATCTGAATAAAGTTTTGGCAGCTGAACAGAAGAAGGAACTATAGACGTGCATGGGTCTCTATTCTTCATTAGCACATGATTTAAAAAAAAAATACAACCCTCAAGTAAGAGCAGCTTCAGTATTCATTTCTGGGAGCAGCTAAAGGACAATATTATGTTTGAAATGGGGGGGAGACTTGTCTTAAAACTGCATTTGAAGAGTGAGTATGATATTGGCAGGACATTTTTCTCACTTCTGAACAGCTCTGATTTTACTTATGAATCACAGAATTCTTTCTGAATACTTCTTATTTTTCAAACATATATAGGTCCATTAGTGAGAAATTTGTGAAAATATATGTTGTGAGAGGATATGTTTTACAGCATACTATGTTTAAATTTGATTATAACAAAATTTCTTGGCAAATATGGCTGACTGAGAATACCACCCACAGTTTTCATTGCCATTGTTTGAATTCAGGAGTGGGCCACACATACATGCCCATGCCTGAAAACATGAAATTGTTGAATATTAGACTATAAGGAAATACCTAAATTGTTATAGATTTGAACCACACCATCTATATGTGTCAGTAGGTCAATGCTGTAAATTAGTAATGTTTTAGAATTTAACATCCTATAAATTAGAAGCTTGAGAAATCTGATGCAATGTGAGTGATTTCCATTAAAGTCTTTGTCGCTACAATTGTGTAACCTATTTAAATGTACAAAAAGGAAGAAAAAGTAAATTCTTTAGCCTGAATTCTATTTGATGGTCTTTGGGGGACCTAATGAGTCCATGGTTTTTGTACATTCTCTGACAGGAAAGTTACAGCACAATAAGTGCAAGTGTTGACAATATCAGTGAAGCGGTGGGTGAATTGTTTCAGACTCCCTGAAGCAACATGTTTATGCCTCAAGCTTATTCCTAATGAAAGTGGGGCTTCTTGGACTCAGTTGTTTTTATTCATCACATATCCACCATATTTTGTGAGTGGTATATTTTAGTGCACATTTTATTTTTCAGTGCTCTTAGATAATTTTGGATTATTAAGTTAGATGACATTCATTAAAAATAAATAAAATAAAAAATTTATTTTGTTTCTCATGATACTGTGACCCTGTAATACTGTTTTTAATATTGGAAAACAAGGTTTTCTGTTCATCAGACAGACTGTTGAAGATATGTGTCAGCAAAAGAGTATTCTAGTGAACCAGGAAGAAAGATGTCAAAATTCACACCATTGCCTAATTAAGCATATTCTCCAAACATATTCCCCAAAGCAATTCAGTGCTTGTAAATTGTTATTTAGCAATAAAATTACTCATAGAAATTAACTCTTTAGTATAATTTTGATAGATTAGTATTTTAAAGGATATAATTATAAAGATATCATCATTTTGCTCTCTTGGTTAAGTCATGTTCCTAATACTGACGTAAACTACTACAGGGTAGAATTGTACCCTGATAAGGATGCTTGGTAAAGGTATGAGAAAGAAAGAAAGTTTAATGTGTAAAAATTAAAGTTTTAAAAATAAACCATGTTTTTATGCCGCAGGCTAGCTTGTAATTTAGACCAATCAAAAATTGAAGAAATAATGAAGTATTTTCTGTGTAATATGAGTAATTTTATTATTCTAAATTATGCTTTTTGTTCATATTTTTATCTTATGTCTTGTGTTTGATTTTTTCAAAGCCAGGCAGACCTATGAACATGTATTAATTCATTACAAATATGTAAATTAAGTATAGTATTTAGTTTAATATGATTGAAAATATACTTCAGTGTACCTGTACTGTTGCTATAGTGTCTAAATCTGAAAAAAAAAAGTAATTTCTTGGAGTTAATTATCCTTTACATGGATAATCACAATACTGAAAAAAGCTATTAGATTTATACTAGGAAAACAATAGACACTCAAAAGATTGGAGGTTTAGGACCAGAAGAGTATTACGAGGACCCTAAGGCTAAAAGAAGCTCAGGAAGAGAGACAAGGAGAGCTTTGAACTGCAGATTAATTTACCCTCAAATGACTTCATTTATGCCAAAAGAATTTTATGGAAATTTCAAGGAGCACAGTGGTTGCTTTCAAAGCTATGAAGACACCAAAACTGAAATGTTCCTCCTATAACTTTCTCCTTCACTTGAAGCTCCTGAACAAAATGTCTAGCATAGTAGAGAAAGGCAATGAGCTGACTATAATTGTCTTTCAAATCAGAAAAACTCTGCTTTTGTAAGCTTGTAGTTGACCTTTTTAATGTTCTTTTACTATGTGAGAGTCTTCATGAATTTCTTGTTTTCCTTTCGAAAATTGAGCCTTTTAGTTGTTATGCTGTTTAATTGCTGTGTATTCGTTATAGTTCCTAAAGTAAATAAATATGTGCAATTGCATAATTAAATGAGAATCACTGATTATGATGTGTAATTGTGATATAAAATTTTTTACTAAGCTTTGTCAAATGCAATGTCCCAAGCATACACACATCATATTCAAATCTCAGTAGATGATTTTTCTAATTTGTTCTTATTGATTGATTGATTGATTGATTATTTATTGATTTTTTAAAGATTTTATTGAGGAATTGGGGGAAGGGGGACAGATAAGTTGCTGTTGTTTTATTCTTCAGTCTAGTTGTGGAGGATATTGCTTCACTGGCCCAAGTTGGCACCATCATTGCGCTCTTCCCGGGCAAGGCAGATCAGTCGCCGGCTTCTGGATGGGCGCTCACTGTGGCTGCTGGCCGCTCACGCTGGCTACCTGCTACACATGGTAGTTTATAGCAGCCCACTGCAGCAGGGACTGCAGCCTACTCCGTCGCCGGCGACCCACGGCAGCCCAGCTCCAGGTTGAGCTGTTGTTCAGCATCTTAGCTGCAGAGGGCAGTGTCACTGGCCCTCATATGTGGGATCTGAACCGGGGCCCTTTGACATCCCAAGGCAGTTCTTAACCAACGCGCCACTCGGCCGGCTCTAATTTGTTCTTTTTTAAAGCTATTGATGATTACTGTACTTTCTGTGTTTACAAAAATATTCCCTTTTGTGTAATTTATAAACTGAATAATATGTGTTCTCAGTGGCTTCCTCTAGAATACTATATATTGAATGTTCAACTTGGGCCATTTGTGGAATAGAAAGGTCGAGAGAATGTGGTGGGTGGTGTTGCAAGGGGCTGCTTAGCTGCATGACAGACCTCCTGGGGAACAATCAGAGGTGGATTGACCAAGTGACTAATGAAGGCAAACTTAAGGTGTGCAAATACCTTCTGAGGCCAGGAGAGGGGCCCTGCCCAAGTCTTAGCATGTTATTATGTATAGTTGGTAAAATTTGTTGTCTCTTTCTAATCTCTTTCCCTTCCATCACCTCTTTTCCTCACATCAGGTAGTATCGGGTGGCTGCAGACATTTTTGGTATCTGGCTAAGGCATAATTCAGTTGGAAATTCATTGTATTGAGTTTGCTTGGACCTATCGATGTGGTTTCCATTCATTTCTACGTACAGTTCATTGAGTGCTAACTGTCCTGGCACATCAGTGGCTTCCTAGAATACTCCTACTCCCCACGAGCCATCTGACCTGGCATCTTGACACAAAGGTATTGGGTGATTTAAAATGGTGTTTTGAAATGTTTCACTGAACATGAGAAATTAGCAGTATAGATGTACATAATGAGTCCTTTCTTTGTCTTCTTCCAAGTTATTTATAAAAGAGCTGAAAGTTCAGATTTTTAAAAATGCATAAATAGAAACCAACAAGATGAAAGCGAATGATGAAATCAGTAGAAATTATGCTGTCATTGAACATATAATTATAACTAAATTTTTTTCAGTTCATAACAAAAGCAATAATTAAGAGGAAGTGATAAATTTCTAATAGAAGAGGTGAATAGGTTCTTGGGTTGAATCATATAAGTGATTGACATGAACATATTGGGAAAATATTAAAATTTCTTGGTGACTTAATGCAAAATATTAATATGACAAGGATAATAAAAACTCATACTATGACTTTAGATTGAGGTCATCTCATCAATGACAAACCAATTAATGAATATAAAGAATTCAAAGAACACTTAAAATTAGTCATAGCAGAAAAAAAACCCTCAAAATGCTTACATGTAAAAGGATTTTTTTCAAATTTGACAATTATCATAAAATTATCATAAAATATCAGACTTATTGTTAGCAATGTTGGAGAAGCTGAAAGTCGCTTTTAAAAACTATCAATAATAAATTTCTATCACTCTGAGTAGACTAAACATCAGCAAACTATGGTTCATGTTTTTGTATGGGCCCATGAGCTAAAAATGATTTTTACATTTTTAGATGATGGGGGGAGGAGAGAGGAAGCACAATGTGATTTCACAGCATGTGAAAATTACATAGAATTCAAAATTCAGGGTCCAAAAAATAAGTTTTATTGGAACACAACCATGCTCATTCATTATGTATTGTCTATCACTAATTTTGTGCTACCACAGAGTTGAATAGCTGTGACAGACACCTATGCCTAAAATATTTACTATCTGGGCTTTTGTAGAAAAAATTTGCCAACTTCTTGGTAAAGACTGATGAAATTTTCACCATAATGATATTACAAAATCTTTGTCATATAAAGAGGTGATCAAAGAGTATGAAGCCAAAACATGTAAGAAAAAGCATGTTTTGGGAGTAAAACAGCTAATTTATAAGCATATCTTGTGATGCTTCTGAATTTTATGATATTTGTGGTATTTGTCAGCCTTTCAAACTTAAGAGCTCATGATTACTTTTCTCATTCTAAATGTTCACTTTCATTTCTAATTTTTATTTGTAGCTTTATCTTTTTCTTAAACATCACCCTTGTAAATTATTTGAACTCCAGGTCCAACAAAACTGGATACACCAGTACATAATAAACTATATTTCTCTCTCAATTGGAGCTTGAATGCAGTTCTCATGCTAAATGTCTGTCCTATTTATAAACATCACACATTAAATTGAAATTAGTTTTCAGAGGGCAGACAAGCATCTAGAGTGAAATAAAGAAAAAAAAATCTGCTAAATGTTTTACCTTATTAGAACTTGACCCCCTGCTAAAACTTTCTCAAATATTGCTCCTAAACAGTGGAAACGGCTGGTTTCAGTCTTGGAATGACATGTTATTGCTCAGAGGGATTTTTATGACTAGGTTTAAAATGGAAATGCCAACAGATTTAATTATGGTACTACTGCAGAGGGCACAGCACATTAACATTATTGCATGAAAAAAATATTATTCTGCTCCTTGAATATATTGAGCACCTTTAATTTTTTCATTTGCATTTATAAAAACTCACATTTAAAAATTTTCATCAAAGCTAAATAAGACCTTACAGAAAACTGCCCTCTTAAGATCTTTCAGTTTGAAATTCCTTATTTTAGAAAATGTGATAAGAGAAAGTAAAAATTATGATTACTGACACAAATCAAATGGGCTTGTCATTCTCCACTATGGTCCTTCTGATTATCATACTTGACCCACTTTTCTGAGGGGCAAATAGCATATAATGGGCTAAACACTCAACTGTTAGGCATTTTAGAGAAATGCAGTTATATATACATATTTAAATGACTCAAGACAGTGCTGTAATAAAGCTAGATGGAGCCATTGGCTAAGATATTTTGGACCAACTTTTTTTTGTCATTTTCCTTTTTTTAGGAGTCTCTGTATATGGCAGAACCAAGAATTTATACAAATAGACTCTTTTTGTACCTTCTAAAATTTGGTTCTATGCCAAATAGTAGACAGTTTTTACCTGAGCTTTAGTCTTCTCCAAGGCACCAGATGGCCATGAACTGGTCCTTTGCTACTGACAAAAACCCTCTCTTTGTCTATACTCTAACATGGCTTCCAGCTGCTTAAAGCCATGTCATTAGGATGACCCCAGTTCCCACTTAAAATACCTACCTGAAAAAGCTGGCAATTATAAATCCTTTCTCTGACATTTGAGATATAACTCTTGTACCACCTAAAATTGTCCTCTCGAGGACCTGGGAGCAGTGTCTTTGAAATGAAAACATCTAGAGGAACAAGTCTCACTTTCTTGCTTCCCAGTTCCTGAGGAGGACAAGAGCCAAACTTTGGTGAGCACCTTGCTCTGACTTGTACCATTTTACCACCTGGCATAAATATATGAGAAGTTTGTTTTCCTCTGGATGAATGCCAATTAGCAAACCCAGGTGGCCTAGTACATGGACGAACTCCTCCACCCCTTAATGCCCTTCAGTGTTTTTCCTTTAGCACATCCCCACATTTAAAAAGTCCCCTGCCTTCTGTTTCAGTAAAGCTGAGCTCAGGTTACACTGGGTTCTCTCTTCTACTGCAATAGTTGTTACTGAATAAAATCTGTGTTTACTGCTTTTAACTAGCGTTCTGCTTTACCTTTGACACTACATTAATTCAAAATACAGTAATGATGATCCTGTGTAGCTTTTAATTTCTTACTCTTAGTAGAGTCAGAAGGGACTTAGATCCCATTTATTTAAACTCCCTCTTTTACAATAAAGGCACTGAAGCTTAGAAAGAGTAGGTAGGTAAAGCATAGGCCAGTAACTGTGGAACTGAGATCGGAAGCTCATGTTCCCCACCTTCCTCTCTGCTCTTTTCATTGCCAGCTCCCTTGTTTGGGGGCAGAGTTTCACCTTCTATGAAATCGTTTTTATTGTAGAAAAAGGGATGTGCTTGATGCTTTAGCAGCCTCTGAGCTTAAAGAAGGCTTTATTTCCAAATTCAAGGGCAAAGTTTTATGGACATTATGATAAACAAGATACATACTTGGGCTAAACAACTAAAAATAATTTGAGATTTCCTAAATTGGGCAATGAAATCCAACAATTTGATCAATGTAATATCCACTGAATTAGGTACTACTTTTTTTTTTTCATTGCGATTAGGACTGAAGTGAAGACTTAGCTCAAGATTATAGCAAATATTAGAGTGTATGAGAGCTGTTTTAATGCATAGCACTAATTCCAAGGCTCAAACACAATTGCTCTATACATTTTCTTTTATGTAATTCCTTTCTTATATGGGTTTCATGTCTCTTAGGAACAAGACTTAGTTTAATGTATTTTGCATTAGCAGTGGGACAGATCTAAAATCCTTTGATTCTCTTATCTCCATTATAAATGAGGGCAAGCAAACTAAGTTACTATAAAAGACCTGTTGGCCAAAAAGAGGGGGAAATGAGCTTTAAAATAGAGGTGCCTGCATTTTTATCCTTATTCTAAATCTTTGAAAGAGTAAATAATAGTCTACTAAGCAAGGTGTATCATTCACTGCATCTAGCTGGGCTTTAAACAACACCTTCTTGGTTACATGGTGCAGATGTGCATGTACTGGAGTGATTAGGAGGAAAATGGTGCAACTGCAGTGAAAGGCAGAAACCAGCCCTTCTAATGGTTTAGAATTGAGATCAATGATGACACAGTTCAATTACAGCATTAGTTCTTGATTTCAGAGAGGGGTTAAAAATGGATCATAATGACTCTTCAGCAGATAAATCTGGAGCAATTAGAGGTCTGAAAAGATCTCTTTATGTAACTAAAAAAATAATTGCTCTTAAATTATCTAGGCTGCAGAACCTGTTTCTTTTGCATGTTAGAAGCTGTTTTAAAACTCTTATTGCTTCTCAATATGGACTTAATTAATTGAGTTTCTAAACCTCAAGTCTCAAATGAAATAGATTAGCTGTTAAGTTAGTTCTAACTGTAAGCATTTAAAAGGTTAGTAAGGAAATATATAATTGAAAAAATTAGAAAAATAAGATAAATTTTATTAAAACAACACAGTGCTTTATAAACAGTAGGGATTAAATAAATACTTGTTGAATTAAATTTTATGTATCTGCTTTAGATATGGCTGGAAAGTACTGACTAGATGAATATCAGTCATGCCAAACCATCTAGACAAACTCAACCACACTGCCCTCAAAATACTAGCCTTAAGGGGTTTTTTTTGATGCATATAGAAGTTGAATAATAAATTTATGGCTTAGACAGTATAATTCTTTTATTCTGGATTTGGTAGGCTGACTGTCATTTTCCAATGTGTTGCTCCCTGAATTCCCAGCTTGGCCCTGGGAAGTTTACCATCACTCTGAAACCATAAACACTGTCATTACTTTTTTGTTTTCCCCATTCAAGGATTATTGAACTGACATATTGATTGCTTCATCTCCATCCATAGATGTATTTTAAGGAGAAAATTTAAACTAAATCATTTTTTTGAGTTGCACAAATGGACAAAAAGAGGCTTTGGTTCATGGACTTTCTGAACAAATTAGTAAAGCTTTCAACAAAGCTTTTCAACTTTCAATCTAGACATTATGTATAGGAAAAGGAAAATGATGTGTTATCCCCTCCTTCTCTTTGTGTTATAATAATCTGGTTATATAGTTCTCTGTTTCCTACCTTCTTGTTCCCTTTGGACCTCTGTTTTCTGTTCTGTCTTTATTCTGCCAGTTTATTGTGGCATTTAAATTAATGTCAAAATTGAAAAGGCATAAAAGAACACAGATATCTTGTAAACTTATTGTTCATTGGTGCTGTACAATATGTAAGTTTCTCTGTGTTTTCTTAAACTGGCTTAAGACTTTGCTCTTGCTCTTAAAAATTTTGAAATTATGTAAGTTACTGTATTTCAATGGCACAAGGTGAGTAAGCAGAACTTATATCTAATGAAGACTTTAATGTTAATGACATGTTGATAATCTTAAGTCACATGCCAATACTTAGAGGTAGGTATTATTTTTATTTACAAATGATAAAACCGAGGTTCAGAAAATTTAAGTAACTTGCTTATTTTTGCATACTCGATATTTTTCACAGTTAGCTCACCACTTAAAAAGATAAAGGCATTATTCATAAATTTTAAACATTAGTAATTTGATAAATGTTCCTAATGCTTTGATGTTTACAAAATATTTTAAAAGATCAACAGTTTATTAATTCCAGTGGAGTTCTTTTATTCTATGAATATTATTTTTAAAGGGCTTTAGAGAGGTCGTGGATTGCCTATCTCATTGTATTCGTAGGAAACATATATCTAGCCTATATTTCAAGACTTTGTATTTTGACTTTGTGAGACACTCCTGAGGCTGAGTTGATGTACATCAAGATCTCAGTTCTTGGGCCGGCTGAGTGGCGCGTTGGTTAAGGGCTGGCTTGGGATGCCAGAGGGCCCTGGTTCGGATCCCACATATGAGGGCCAGTGATACTTCCCTCTGCAGCTAAGATGCTGAACAACAGCTCAACCTGGAACTGGGCTGCCATGAGTCACTGGCGATGGTGTAGGCTACAGCCCTTGCTACAGTGGGGTGCCATGGGCTGCCGTGTGTAGGCAGCAGCCAGTGTGAGGGGCTAGCAGCCATCGTGAGTGACCATCCAGAAGCTGACGACTGATCTGCCTCACCCGGGAAGAGCGCAATGATGGTGCCAACTTGGGCCAGTGAAGCAATATCCTCCACAACTAGACTGAAAAACAAAAGGACAGCAGCTTGTCTGTTCCCCTTCCCCCAATTCCCCAGTGCTGTTCCCATCCCCCAATTCCCCAGTTAAAAAAAAAATCTTTAAAAAAAAAGATCTCAGTTCTTCCTGAGGGCCTAAACCACTCTTGGTATGGAATGTAAAGATCTTGTGAATTTCAGAACTAAGGTATGTTGCAACTATACATTGTGGAACTGAATGGACTAACTTAAAAATTCTTTTTCAGAATGAGTTTTCAAAAGTGTAGATCTTCCTTTTTCATTTAGATAAACAACTATAAAAATATCTTCTTCTATCCTAGACTTTTATGCTGTCTTTAAGGTTGCTAATTCAACGAAGATTAGTAATGAATGAAAATTCAAACAGAAAATTAAGGTCTAATTATTTTTCATCTGTGGCTTCATATTTTATTTTGGGTTTTAAAGCTACTTTGTAACAGAACTAAAACTGGTCCTTTAGATTAATTTTAGTTCATGGGTCTATATTTACACATGAAAAATTCCCTTGGTAAACCAACAGTACTTTGAATATTTATTGTTTTTCAGTTGTTAAGGGCTAACAAAAAATATTTTAGATTTATATTAATCACTGTAACCTTATGATTTGGGGTAGGCACCCCATATAGGAAATTTGGCAATAGTTAGATTCAATAAACAGAGAGAAGAAGCTATTATGTTCCAGTTATTATGCAAGGTGCTGAATTTCTAAAAGTGGATAAGACATATTTCCTGTTCTCAAAGATTTCACAGAGCAGTGGAAAGCCAAACATATTAAAAACACAAATGCAGATGAGCAAAAAGGGAATTGAAGAGAGACTCTGGCACCTGATTTGATGGCATGTACCTTGTTAGCTTGACCGGAGTTGATCTCCAGGTGTCTGCCCAACACTTCCTCTCAAGCTGCAGACACTTTAAAAGTGACATGGATATTTTCAGGAGCCACCTGAGAATGGTTTTCAGGGGCCACCTGAGAATGACATTTTGGTTGTTCAGCTCCCCCCAAAGCCAGAACGATCTTTTATCTAAGAAATGTTCCCTCTTCAACCAAGCATGTAGTTTTATGTAAAGAGAGAAGAAAGGGAAATGGTCATATTGATTAAAACAGTAGGTGGTATTGTACAGTCAGACCATCTTCATACCTTTGTATTGCAGGGCATTTCCTGGGCTGACCCTTGAGAGCCCATGAACAAAGATGGTATTGGGTTTGTCCAAGGTTTTCACTTTCAAATCTGGCTCCATTTTCTCTAAGAGGCTATAGTTTGAGCCACTGTACAAGAGGAGGAGGGGTTGGATTGATGTGGCAACTGGATTCGATGTTCTAATGCACATGGGTGTGTACACCATGCTGGCAGCAATTTCAGTAAAAATCATCTTGCTGTGATATGTTGTGACATCTAGAGCATTGATAGATACAGACATAAGATCCGCTGTGATATGTTTTGACATCTAGAGCATTGATAGATACAGACATAAGATCCATAAAGGATCTCAGAGCAAGGTTCCAGGAGTAAGGGATGAAGTAAATGGCACAATACATAAAAAACACTAACAGAGTATCTCAGGACAAAGCAGAATTAATGGAAGAACCAAATGAAGCAACAGATAGAAAATACTTCCTCTATAGAAAATACTTTCTCTTTTATCTGGCTTTTGCTGTCCATGGTTTTTCAGGTCTGTCTCTTTCTACCTTGCCAACACTCTTGATGGATATAGCATTTGTCTAAGTACAGAACAGCTGCCTGTGAGGATATAACACCATCACCTCCCACATTACGGCACCAAAGATGAAGCTCACATTTCCAAGGGAAGCTGAATTTGAAAGAAAAGAGAGCGTGTTTGCCACCCCCATGGTTTTCTACAGGACACAGAGATGTGCGGAAACCTAGAAATGTGTCAGTTAAACAGTCTGGCTGCACACACTGACTGAGAGGCTGGATAGCACAAGTGTTTAGCTTGGTAACTGAGCACAATGGAAGTAAGTATGTGAGCTGATGATGCAAATGAGATTTGCTTCCATTATAGCAGCTGTCTCAGCATCAGCCTATTTTAGTAGTTTCAGGTAATACAGCTTTTTTAATATACCAGAAATATGTCTTGGCCATCGTCCTTTTCGCTTATCTTGGGTCCTAGTCCAGTTAGAAGTCTCCCTTTGACAGCATGGGCTCTGGAGGTTAAATGGAACAATTAAACTCTATTCATCCTTCTCAGAATTTCTTGCTATTCTGAGAAACTATAGAAAATTCTTCCCAGTTGATCAAATATAACTTTAGTATAAAGCTACTGGAGTTGAGAGCTCAGCCTTTATTGTTTGTAGTTTTTCTCTCTTTACAGGAAAATTTTATATCAAAAATCTCTATTGCATTTCCCATATTTATGATTCAGTAGAAACTGAGGAGATTCTGTAGGGGAGAGGTGTCTAGAAATCTTTTGAATTAGATATGATCCAAAAATCAATGTAAGAACATGGAATTATTCCACCGGAACATCTCTGTATGCTACCAGTCCTTTGAGGACAAGACCCTGCTTTATAAATCTTTGAATCCCCCCACAGAGTCCAGCACAATACTTTAAACAGGGAAGATTCTTGATAAATAATTGCTGGTAAAACTATGTGCTTTTGAAGCAATATTTTCTTACTTTGAGAAATAAGTTATCTCAGGAAATTTTAGAAGAGTGAAATATAATACATAATTTAAAAAACCTCTTGCACCAGACTTTTCAAATTAGTTCCATCAGCATCTTTTAAAAACTATTTTTAAGGAGCTATTTGTTAATAAATTCAGACTCAAATTTCCTCTCAGAATTAATGTAATCTGTTTGGAGGAGATAAGAGTGAGGATATTTTGCAACGTTTAAAATGAAAACTCACTCAATCTGGATTTGGCACTTGTCAACCATATACACACTGGTTTTTCTTACATCCTAGACTAAAATTATTAAAGAAAAAAAACAAACTGCTGTGTAAAGAAAAAAAAGTCTATTATGAAGAAGTTCACCATGTGATTCCCTGTCTCCTCCCCTCCCCCAAAACCATTATTTCTGGAATAATGGAATTATAATACTTTTCTTCTCTCTCCTGGTATCTACACAGATTTTCCTCCTTTGTAGCTCACAGAATAATGTTACTGAGAATTCTGTTTATGTGTGCGAGTTGAATTTTCCTTTAACTATTAAAAACACACTTCTGTGATGCTGGAATAGCAATGCTATCACACTGACATTTTGCCTTTCCCTTTCTCAATCTCCTTTCTCTTTTACTATAATCTACTTTTTCCAGTCAGAAGAAAATTCAAGGGCTGTGGGTTAAAGCTGGTGTTTTGACCTAGACCACTCACTTGGAGAAGATGAAAGAACAACTGGAGCAGTATTCTTTCCCTTTCTTTTACAGGAGATCGCTGATGTGCTGGCTGCAGGCAAGCAAATACACACACACACACACGCGCGCACACACACACACACACACACACACGCTCATGCACACATCCTGGTCATGTGGTCTGCCCCATCTTCTTCAACCTAACACTAATTTGGGATTCCCCATCTGATGGGCACTTGCACAATGATTTCTTTCATACACAGGGTGGTAATTTAACACTAAATACTTCAATTATTTATAAACGGATCTCAGAACAGCAACTAGCAGCTGGGCTATAGAAGCTGCTTTGACTGAGGCGTGGCCAGGAGAACTCCATGCCACTTTAAAACAGTGTTATTAATATTTATGTGATTTGATCAGCTAGTTTAGATGCTGTTCTTCCCTGGGCTGTATGGCAAGAAGACTTCCTATTTTCACTTGCCTGTAATTATAAACTGATTCTTTTCTTTATCAAGCTTCAGAGGTAATGAACAGTTAGGGCCCTGGGCTGAAAAGTGTGCCAAACACATCCAAGCCACAATGCATTCTCTACTTTTCCTTCAGGTCTTTGGAGTCAAATAAAATGTAGGTCTGAAAGGAGGAAATCTGGAAGCTCAAACTGTGAAACTTGGATAAAGATTCTGGCTTTAAGTTCTGACCGAGTAACATTATATATGTGAATTGCAGTGAGTAATCTGACAAAAGAGGAATTACCAAAACAGATTGAGACCTGGCTTAGTGAATTTATACCTTTAAAAGAGAAATACATACATACATACATACATACATACGTACATACATACATACATACATACATACATGAATGTAGCAGATAATCAGTTCACTTAAAGGACACTGCTGCCAACTTCAGGTCTTGTTTGCTTCCTGATAAATATCTACTTTGTTTTCAATGTGTTACAGTCTAAAGTGTGATGCCTAGTGCTCCATGATCTATTAATGAAAGAATAAACGGTATTGACTTCTGAGAGTTCCATAATTCCTCAAGTCAAATACAAATGTAGAAAAGTGATCATCCTAGTGTTGATTAAGCAATGGTGACTGTTTTGCAAAAGATGATGTGAGTTCCGTCTAGAGCGTGTCTTCTGCATTGCATAGCTAATGGCTTTTCTTGCAGTGGTGGTTCAACAGCACAACTTTGGCAACCTTAAACCTGCAAGGTGACAACCATTAGAGGGCAGCACAGTTACATTTTCTTAGCACGAAACCAGAGGAAACATTCCTTGCAAGGGGTCTTCGTGACTAGGGCAGCAGTCTCAGACACGGGGCTTTTTCTCCCCCTCCCCATTCTCCCCCTCCCCATTACGTCAGACAGATAACAGAGGCTCATAGTAACAAATGAAGCTGTCAGTAATGTCAGTACAGGACTACAAGTTAACTTTTTTTTTTACTTCTTTTTTAAAGATTTTTATTAAAATATAGCTAATATACAATATTATATTAGTTTTAGGTATACACTGTAGTTATTCAACGTTTACAAGGAAGTGAGCACCATAAGTCCAGCAACCATCTGACACCGTAACACACTAGCACAATATTATTGACTATATTCCTTATACTGTACGTTACATCTCCATGACTACTGTGTAACAACCAATTTGTACTTCTTAAACCCTTTCCCTTTTTCACTCACCCCCAATCCCCCTTCCATCTGGCAACTATCAACATGTTCTCTGTATCTATGAATTTGTTTCTGTTTGTTTGTTTATTTTGTTCTTTAGATTCCATATATAAGTGAAATCACTTTGCATCTGTCTTTCTCTATCTGACACTCCACTCAGCACAATACCCTCCAGGTCCATCCATGCTGCCTCAGATGGCAAGAACCCATTCCCTTCCATGGCTGAGCAATATTCCATTGTATATATGGACCACCTCCTCTTTATCCATTCATCCATCTACAGACACCCAGGCTGCCTCCACATCTTGGCCATTGTAAACAATACTGTAATGAACATACAGATGCACATGTCCCCTCAAAGTAGCATTTTGGGTTTCTTTGGATAAATACACAGAATTGGGATTAATAGGTCATTCTCTGTCTTTTGTTATAGGCTTTATTTTAAAGTCTATGTGGGGGCCAGCCAAGTGGCTCAGCAGGTTAAGAGCTCGCTCAAGAGTGTTGTGAGCTCTAAGCAACAGCAGTTCGATTCCTGGCCTGAGCTGAGTTGCCGCTGAGCTGCCACCAGGTGGCACGATGGCTCAACTAAAAAAAAAAAAAAAGATAAAGTCTATTTAGTCTGGGGGTGGCCACTTAGCGCAGGTGGTTAGAGTGCAGTGCTCATAACACCAAGGTTGCCGGTTCTATCCCCTCATGGGCCACAGAGCTGCGCCCTCCACAACTAGATTGAAGACAACTACTTGACTTGGAGCTGATGGGTCCTGGAAAAACACACTGTTCCCCAATAAAACCCTTTAAAAAAAGTCTATTGGTCTGCTCTAAGTATTATTACTCCAGCTTTCTGGTTTTTTGTTTGTTTTTGTTTCCATTTTCATGAAATATCTTTTTTCCATTCCTTTGTTTCCCATGTGTGTCTTTCAATCTGAAATGATATGTAAGAGTTTTGTTTTCTTATCCATTCAGCCCTCCTATGTCTTTTTTTTTTAAGGTTTTTATTGGGGAATTGAAAAGTGTTGGGGAATTGGGGAAGGGGAACATTGTGTTTTTCTAGGACTCATCAGCCCCAAGTCAAGTCGTTGTCCTTCAATCTTAGTTGTGGAGGGCTCAAGTGCAGCTCCAAGTCCAGTCGCCGCTTTTAATCTAGTTGTGGAGGGCACAGCCCCCCATCCCATGCAGGAGTCAAACCAGCAACCTTGTTGTTAAGAGCACGCGTTCTAACCAATTGAGCCATCCAACCACCCGATGGCAGCTCAGCAGCAACTCAGCTCAGGCACAGCTCACTGGCCCATGTGGGAATTGAACCAGCAACACTGTTGCTCAGAGCTCACGCTCCCAAGCCAACTCTTAACCAACTGAGCCACCCGGCCGGCCCCCCTCTGTCTTTTGATTGGAGCATTTAATCCACTTACATTGGAAGTAAGTGTTGCTAGATATGTAGTTATTGTCATTTTATTATTCACATTTTTATCTCTTTTTTTTTCTTAATCTTAAAGAAGTTCCTCTAACATTCTTTGTGACACTGATTTGGTGGTGATGAACTCCTTTAGCTTTTTCTTGTCTGGGAAGCTCTTTATCTGTCCTTTGATTTTAAATGATAGCTTTGCTGGGTAGAGTAATCTTGGTTGTAGGTCCTGGCTTTTCAAACATTGAATATTTTGTGCCAATCCCTTTTGACCTGCAGAATTTCTGTTGAGAAATCAGCTTCCAGTCTTATGAGTGCTCCTTTATAAGCTATTAGTTGCCTTTCTCTTGCTGCTTTTAGAATTCTCTTTTTCTTTCACCTTTGCCATTCTAATTATAATGTGTTTTGCTGTGGGCATGTTTGGGTTCATCTGTTTGGGACTCACTGCACTTCCTGGGCTTGTATGTCTCTTTTCTTCACCAGGTTAGAAAAGTTTTCAGTCATTATTTCTTCAGATAGGTTCTCATCCCTTGCTTTCTCTGTTTCCCTTCTGGTACCCCTATGATAAGAATGTTGCTATGCTTGATGTGTCTCAGAGGTCTCTTAAACAATCCTCATTTTTTTGGATTTTTCTTTCTTTTTGCTGTTATTATTTTTTAAAGATTTTTATTGGGGAATTGGGGGAGGAACACCATTGGGGAATTGGAGAAGGGGAACAAACAACATGCTGTCTTTTTGTTCTTCAGTCTAGTTGTAGAGGATGTCGCTTCACTGGTCCATGTTGGTATTATCATTGCGCTCTTCCTGGGTGAGGCAGTTGCTCACAGGCCATTGGATGGCTGCTCATGGTGGTTCACAGCAGCTCACGAAAGCTCACGCCAGCTGCCGGCCAGCCCCACTGCAGCCTATGCCAGTCGCCGGTGACTCACAGCAGCCCAGCTCCAGGTCGAGCTGTTGTTCAGCATCTTAGCTGTAGAGGGCGCAGCATCACTGGCCCTCATGTGTGGGATCCGAACCAAGGCCCTGCTGCTCAGAGCTGGGGTCCCAAGCTAACTCTTAACCAATGCACCACTCAGCCAGCCCTCTTCTTGCTGTTTTGATTGAGTGTTTTCTGCTACCTTGTCTTTCAAATCGCTGATTTGATCCTCTGCTTCATCTAGTCTGCTGGTGATTCCTTCTAGTGCATTCTTCCTTTCAGTTATTGTATTCTTCCATTCAGACTTTGTTTTTATGGTTTTTGTGTCCTTTTTAATGCTTGCTATCTCCTTGTTGAAATTCTCACTAAGTTCCTTGAGCATTCTTATAACCATTGTTTTGAATTCTGTCTCTGGTGGGTTGCTTGTCTCCATTTTGGTTACTTCTGTTTCTGGAGTTTTCTCGTATTCTTTCATTTGGGATGTATTTCTCTGTGTCCTCATTTTTGCTGCTTCTCTGTTTGTTTCTATGTATTAGGCAGATCTGCTATGTCTTCCACTCTTGGCCAAGTGGCTTTATGTAGTAGGTGCTCTGTGGGGCTCAGTGGCAAAATCTCACTGGTCACCTGCTTTGGTGTGTCCCTTGTGTGGGTTGTATGTGCCCTCCTGTTATAGTTGAGCCTTGATTGCTCTTGGCACATCAGTGGGTAGGATTCATCCTTAGGCTGACTGTCTATGGGGTTTGGCCATGTCTACAGCTTATGGGCTGCTGTGCAAGGTGGGGGCTTACCCCACTGAGTGCGATTTGCCCTGACAGGCTTTGACGCCTGTTGGGATCACTCTTTGGGCATGCCATTTTGGAGCTAATTAGGTGGTGCTCTGCTGTGGACTGAAGCCAACCTTCAGGTCTGTTGTTTCTGGGGCCTTTTGGGAGGGGCTTCAGTGCAGGCTCAGTTCATCCACTGCCTGTGACGGGTTGGGGTCTACCTGGTAGGCGCTACATAGCGATCTCCATTTTTTTGCTGCCTGTGCTTACCATGAAGGCATGTGAGAGAGGCCGTGTTATGAGCTGAGGATGGCTGCCACCAGTACCAGGCCAGGGATAGTTCCACACAAAGCCAAAACACAGAGAGGCCTGCTGCCACCTGCCAGCTCCCTTCAGGTTCAACCCCTGGTAAAAGCCTCATGCAGTACGTGAGTTGGGTGAAGCAGCATCTCAGGGAGTCACTAGAGTGGTAAGAGTTTTGGTTAATGGGTTAATGTTGACTCTGGTTTAGTGTCAGTGCTGAGCTTGGAGCTACTCAGCAAAAGTTTCAGAGCACACCATGGCCAGCTCTTGCCGGCCTGGGTCCTGTGGGCTTTGGTAGTTTTCCAATAAAGAGTGCAATGCAGGTGAGGCTGGCTGCTGGCTGAGAAAGTGCATCTGGTGTTGGGGGAGTTGGGTGGGGTGGGGTCCCAGTGAGTCAGCAGGGAAGAGCAGCAGTGCTCAACAGACCAATCAGATTTAAATTTGTCTGTGAGGGGGAGGACTCAATACAAGAAAGATGGCGGCCACCTACCAGCTGCATGGGAGAAGGACCTTACACAGGGAAAATGACAGTGGTCTTCCAGCCCTAAACTGAAAGCCACACACTTCAGCCTACCCCTGATATGTCTCCAATGCCCCCTGAGTTACTGTCCCTCCATCTGAGTCCAAGGTGAATGCCTGCAAGCAGCTGAGTTTGTGTGCGGGCCCTTTAAGAGAATCTCTGGGTTTCCTGTAGCCTTCTGACCCACCCAAATGGTCAGAATCTCCATTGTTTTTCACAGCCAGATGTTGTGGGGATTCCTCTTCCCAACACCAGTACTTTGGGCTAGGAAGACTGGTGTGGGGCTGGGGTCTTCCACTCCTCTGGGGGAACCTCCATGGCTGAGATATCCCTCCTGGTTCTCAACTGCCACACAGAGGTTTGTCTCTGCCCCTCTTACCAGTCTCGATGTGGCTCCTTCCATATATCCTTAGTTATAAAATTTCTGATCAACTAGACTTCAGATGGTTCTCCAAGTTGGTTGTTCTATAATTTAGTTGTAATTTTAATGTGTTCATGGAAGGAAGCAGGCACGGTGTATATCTACTCCGCCATCTTGGATCTCCTCTTGAATACACTAAACTTTTTGTAGTTATAATCCCTTATATTAAAAACACTTCTTTTAGTACTTTTTCCTGTCTTAACCAGTTGACGTTTTTATTTTTTTTTTCATTATCATTTGTCCCTCTGAGATTATGTGTGTGTGTGTGTGTGTGTGTGTGTGTGTGCGTGTGTGTAGTTTGGGAAGCTAAGCAAATACAGATGATTTTCTTCCTAATAAATTTCAAATTCCCAAGTTTTCCATGACCCAGCACTATAGAAAAGATAGCTATTGTGGCAAGGATGGGTTTACTCACACAGAGAACTAATGCCCTGCAATAATGACAAATCACCTTGTATGTTATCTAATTTTTAGCTGCGGACATGTTAGCTGCAAGCTGCCAGGGAGATGAGATCTGGGTAAATAATCCATAATTACAATAGAGTAGATGAAGGTTGATTTGTGAAGGGAGTTTTATCTTTTGAGATCAAAGAACTTTTCCCTTGACTTTACTGATGAATTAGTTGTTACAGGATAAATGAAACCAGACAGTGTAGCTTTCCATACACTTAAAAATACTCCCTTCCTGCACACCTATCTTAGTAGATAAAACAATGTCTCAGGAGTAGAAAGGAGCTCAGCAGCTGAAGGGGTGGAGCATGGAGCCCAGCCCGTGTCCCAGAACAGACAGAGACCCAGGAGTGCCCTCATTCCACAGACCACTGGGCTGGAAATTGGGTTAATGAGGTAATTGGTTGTCTTTAAACAACCAAAGCCAGCACCTTTCCTGATTCCTTGCTCTTTTCTCTGATCTTCCAAGGATCTTCTTTTTGTGCAGGCAAAGCTTGACAGAAACAACTCAGGGATGCTGAGTGAAAACAGAATCAAAAAGTAGATGTGGAAGGGTAAAAAGAATCAAGTTAAATTTGAGGGTGGTTACAACTAATTATATAGCACATAGGCAGCTTCCTGACACTGAATATACTGAGATATTTGCTCTCTTTTATACAGAGTGGAAATAAGAGGTTAAAAAAAAAAGGCAGGGAGATTTGATTAGGTGATTGGAGGCTTAAATATACACCACTGAGGAAAATATAAAAGTTCAGAGAAATATTTGGTGCACAGTCTAGAGACTGAATGAAAGCTTATACCACTGAATTAACTTTTCAATAAACCTAATTGTTAGTCAAAATCAATCTCCTCATTTTTTTCTGTGTACTTGGACATCATTTTGACTCAAGTACTAACAGCTTTGGCTGAACTGTGATTTAGGGAGCTTGAAAAACAGTGAAAAACAAAAGGCACACTTACAACTCGACTCTCCGTAATTCCCACTGTCACTCTCAATCTGCAGCATTATTTTTAACCATTAAGTTGTGTAGACTATGAGTTTAAAGCAGGTCACACCTTTGCATTGCTCTATATGAACACTGCTGTGATCTATGCTACTAGAGCTGAAAAATTGCATAGGGGAACCTTCACCTGAACACAGGTCAGCTACACTCTAGTGAGCACAAATCTCAGGAGTGAGAAGTGTGGTTTTGATTCACCATGGCAATGGTGACTTTAGAGAAGGGGAAAGGAAGATCTTGATGAGCAACTTGGGCATCATATCCCTGCCTTAGACTCTTTTTACCAAGCAAGCTATAGATTGGTGCCCACCTGGGAATAGTGCTGGGAATCTCATCCCACTGCATCATTGATGATCTGGATGTACTTATCTGTTTCCTCCTCTTGCTCATTAAACTAAAATCTCTTCATAGCCAGAGGCAGCATATTAGTTCACTAGGGCTACCATTACAATGTATCACAAACTGAGTGGCTTAAACATAGAAATTTATTGTCAGTTTTAGTGTCTGTTTTGGAGGCTAGATGCTGAAGATCAAGGTGTTAGCAGGGTTGGTTCCTTCTGAGGGCTACAGGGATGAATCTCTTCCGTGCCTCTCCCCTAGCTGCTTCTGGTGGTTTGTAGGCCATCGTTGGAGGTCATTGGCTTGTAGAAGTACCATCCCAATCTCTACCTTCATCTTCACATGTGTGTTCATATTGTCTTCTCTCTGTACCTGTCTGTCACCAAATTTCCCCTTTTTATAAGGACACCAGTCACCTTTGATTAGGGGCCCACCCTATTCCAGTCTGACCTCATCTTAATGATTCTATTTCCAAATAAAATCACATCCTGAGGTACTTGGGGTTAGAGTCCAATATATAAATATGGGTGAGGGGGAACACAATTCAACCCATAACAGAAACTTTAAAATGTGAATTTAATTTATTTAAGCACAGCCTTACTATTGGCTCTTTATGCTTTATCTATTCATAATAAACCATATTATTTAAAGAGTTATAATGGTAATACTTTTATAATTGTTTACATATTTCTTGAATTTTTAATGGAAATAGTATATTTTTTAAATAGTGTAACTCTGTTTCTTAGAATTAATACAACCAATGGAGACAGAGCACATTATTTAGCTCCCTTTCCTTCAGCAGAAGAGCTCTTCAGTCACCCCAACCTCCACATTCCTAACAAGCCCATTATAATGCTTAAGAACCCTCAATACCACCAAATGCTCTTTGCCTCTAAATCCCTGAGGCTTCAGGTTAAGTTGCTTCCTTTTGTTCCTGCCTCCATGGGTACAAAAAGCCATGGGTCAAGGTGCTTCTAGAGGAATCTACTTGATAAGCATTATTAGGTTCCATTAGATAAATAAAATAATGTAACTTTCACCTAGATTTTATTCTAACTCTGAATTATCTTTGCGGTTTTTATAAAACCTCCCCAGGATCTCCTGACATTCTTGAGTAAGTTATGTTAGAACTAGAGAGAAATCTGTAGGCAGGTCTGACTTCAGAGGGGTAGAGGAGGACAAACCATTGTGGATTCAGGTGTGTCTGTTTTCTTGCAGAGTTGTCCTCAGGTGAAGTGGCAAACCTTCCTCTGAATTTCACATATAGTTTTCTCCCTGAGCAGTGCCACATCTGCATTTTATTTTGTTAAATGTGTTTATTTAGTATTTTCTGCGAGCTCAATGCTGGGACTAGGAGCTGGGATATGATAGCCAATGTAATGAGGCTCCTATAACAAAAAGGTGATCGCCTAGAGGAATGGATCTTAAATCTGCTTGGGATGTGATTTCAGGAACTTATATACTCTCAAAAATTATTGAGGACCCCAAATAATTTTTGTGTTGGTATTTCTCATATTAGAAAATAAAATTGAGAAATTAAAAAATACTTAAAAATCACACTAACTTATCATATGTTAACATAAATAACATGATTTAATGAAAAAATAATTATAGTTGTGGACATAAAAATAAATTCAGTGAGAAGAGTGACATTGTTTAACATTTTTGCAAATATGTTTTTAATGCCTGGCTTAATAGAAGATAGTTGAATTCACTTATCTATTTTTCCATTCAATCTGCTGTAATATGTTATTTTGGTTCACATACAAGAAGACAAGTAGTTGAAAAAAAGATGAGTATTTTAATTGCTTTTCAGATAATTGTAGATATTTCTCTTTCATACTATACCAAAATGCAAGAAATGGTAGCTTTATAAATGTTAGTTGCAATGTGGATTTTGAAAGCATATAAAGGAATATTTCATACTTCATTACATTAAAGTTGATTGGTCTATCTTACATTTTATTATTTTTTTCTTGTACTTGTAGGGTTTCATTTTTTTTTTTACATTTGGTTATTTGATCCATTTGGAATATTATATTAACATTTTAAATTGTTCTATAAAAAGCCATGTATTCATTTTGGTACTCTTTATTCTTGAGAGAAATATGTTAAAATCTTCTATTCTTATTGTTGATATATCAGTATTTCATAGTATTTCTGTTAATTCCTCCTTTACTTATTTTGTGGTTAAGTTGTTAGGTATACACAGATCAAGGGTATTAAGACTTTGTGTTGAAATTTTTTACTTTTATGATTGTATGATGATCTTAATTACATTAAAGTCTATTGTCAGTATAGCAAAAACATTTCTTTTCTACCTAGTGTATCATTAAAGTAAAAAGTGTTTTATAAATACAAAGTACTGTATAAAACTCTATTAAATTAACCAATTATGAAAACAAATAATCAACCTAAGCAACAATAGAAACAGCAATATAACAGCAAACCAAGATATGAATAATTTTTGTGACTAGCTCCCAAAAAGAGAGAATGGGGCACATTCAAGCAGTGGATGGCCTAAACTCATTTTTGTCACTTAATACATAAGGAAGTTGAAGCCCAGAGAGAGGAAGTGATCGCTCAAGGCTCTGACTCCCAGGCACCAGCAACACATGGTAGTTAGGAGCAGTTTTATGGAACTCAAAATATTTTGATCTATAAATTCTGTTACTAGATATTCTGGCAACTTTCCTCAGGATGATGGAGGTAATTCGGTGGGAGAGAGCCAGCCCCTCATTTGTATGATTGATGTTCCACACACCCCCTTCACAGCAGAAGAAACCAGTAGATGAAGGGCAGTGGGACTCAAGGGGAATGATAGATGGATGCCACCAACATCCACTGAGGAGGTTTTCTTCAAGCAAGGGTTTTTTGATTTGGGCGTTTAGCGTCACTCTTCTCCAGTGAGGAGGGGCTTATTTCAGCCTTCATTCTTCTCCCTTCTCTGTCACCCATTCTCTCCCCGTGTCTGTTGTCCTCTTGCTCCCTGTCCTGATCATCTTCTTCATTTACCACCATGACTTGGCAAGGTCACGGCATCAAACTATCTACATCCATGATAATTAGCTGCAAGGAAAATGAAGAAATTGAGCACAGAAATGGCATGGGCACTTTGACTTAATAACTTCTTTAACCTTTCCTGGACCACCCCACTCCGCACAGGACAGCAGTCTTGACCTTTGAGTCAGCCTTTTTGTCATCACTAAAAAAAAGATGCCCAGCCTCCTGCTCACACCCCTGGGGTGTATTCCCGGCTTCCTGTCCACAGCCTCTGTAGCTGATATATTTGTCAGCATGGGCCGTGGTGTCAGTACTTACTCTAAGTGTTTTGGTTTTAATATGATGCATAATTATCACCTCAGTCTGCCTTCATGCTGGTTACCTGCTTTACTGACTCTGAGTTTATTTCTTTCCATAAAAGAAAGAATTATCATGGCTATGTTCAAAACTCATATTTTGGGGTAATCTGTTTTGTCTTTATAAATTAGATTCTGAAAAGATGAGGAAAGATCCTATTGGAAAGTTGCACTTTCCTAAATTTTAAGTCTATTTAATCTGGTTCTTCCAGGTCCATAAAATGTTAAAGTGGAAGACACTTTAAAGTGAATTATTTTTTTATCCTCTCTGGTCACCATTTGTCTCAGCATTTTTGGCTACTTAATATTTTGAAGCCAGTTTCTTATTAAAGATAATGTAGGCTACACTTTGAACCCATGCTTTTCATAGTTTTTTATTATTGGGTTGTTGGAAAAGTCATGACATAGTTTGTCTGTTTTCCAAAGACCATTTATTTATATAAAGAACAAAGATCAATCAATGATATATTGCCCATTTTGTTCGATAACCTTTTGCCATCTTTCAGTGAGTTTCATAATTCCTCGTTCATAGAAGGACCTGTCTTTATTTGCAAAAAACTGAACAAGGTGCTGATTTACAGCCTCATCTGAATTGGACGTTATACCATGCAAGGAGTTTTGAAGAGAGCGAAACAACTGGAAGTCTGATGGCGCAAAGTCAGGTGAGCATGGTGGGTGTGGCAATAGTTTTTGACGGGTGATCAGACTTGTGTGTGGTCTCACGTTGTCGTGATGAAACACAACTTCTTTACAATTAACAAGCTCTGGACGTTTCTGGATGATGGATTTGTTCAAACTGTCCAATTGCTGACAGTACACATTCAAATTGATTGTTTGGTTCCTTGACAGGAGCTTGAAAAACACGACACCTTTAAAATCTCAGCACACTGAGAGCATAACCTTCTCTGATGAATGTCTGCTTTTGATGTCGTTTGAAGCGAATCATCGCATCGGGACCAAGACCGTTTGTGCACCACATTGGTATAAACAATCCACTTCTCATTACCAGTTATCAGTCGCTTCAGAAAAGGATCGTTTTCCTCACGTTTAATGATCATATTGCAGATGTTTATTCGTGCCATCAAATGAACTTCTTTGAGTTCATGGGAAACCCAAATATTGAACTTGCTTACATATCCCAGCTTCTTCAGGTGGTCGTGAACACTTGAATGATGGGTGTTCAATATTTCTGCAATCTCTCGTGTCGTGTAACATGGGTTTGACTCAATCAATGCCTTTATTTTGTCGTCATCAACCTTGGTGGGCCTCCCTGACGGAGGAGCATCGTTTAGATCAAAATCACCAGCACAGAATTTTGTGAACCATCATTGGCACTGACGTTATTGTAGAGCATTGTCACCGTAAACTTTATGCAACTTTTCACAAGCTTGACACGCATTCTTCCTTTTATGGAAGTAAAACAGTAAAATATGACAAAAATGCACAGTTTGGTCTTCCATCTTCAACTTGTTGTAAAAATCTCCAAAACTCAACCAAATCGCTCAATTTTTTTTAGAATGAAGCTAGAACTGTCAGCTATCAGATGACATAGCATTAGCCTAGATGCAAATGACTCTAGTACTTCCAAAAATGAACTAGTGCCATCTGTTGCAAACATGCGTCATGACTTTTCCAATAACCCAATATTATGATTTGTTGGAAAATGCTATGAAACACTTGAAGAAAAGGAGAATGTAATTTTTGTGACATAGATTTAATAATGTTTATATAATCATATCTAAGTAAAATTACATGGTGTATAAATAAAAAACCATGCTAATACCTTGCACTGGCCATGTCTATGCCTCCCTCCCTACACACTCCTTTGTGAGGGATAGAAACAAGCAGGAGGTAACTGAAACTATCAAGCATAACGAACTGCATGCAGGCTTCATATTTTTATTCAGAACACAGTATCAACAGTTATTTTTTGCACTGTGACAGGTTTCACCTGGCTGCTGAGAATAAGGAAATGGCTGTATAACCCAGGATTTTTACTCACCACAGCACTCAATTCATAAGACTGCAGGAAACTCCATTTACCTACATGGGTAAATACCTCTTGACATTTTTAGGAAAGAGTTTTGGGGAGACGGGACTTACAGAATTTGGGAATGCCTGCGTGATGACACCCAGCTGATCGCTGAATAAAATGAGCTACCTGTGATATGTCAATCTCTACGGGCAGCCAAGATTTTCTTGGGAAATACTCACACAAGTCCTTTCATTCTGGGAGGGATTGCGGCTGTTCTAAACAAAAGAGACCACTTTTACTCTCAGGGTCAATGAAGAGAGTTGATAGTTTCTTCAAGTGGATGCCTCCTACTATGAGTAAACTGAGGCTTGAGTAAATGAGAAGAGCTAATTGATTCCAACAATACTACAACTATAAAAGAATACTTTGAGTCTCATTAGATTGTTTTGTAAATTATGCTCTTTGTTCTTCATAACAACACTTCTTTCTTATTATGAAAGAAATCTTGACATGTCTGTGGACACCGCTAATATATGAAGTCTCATGCCATCACAAGGGGCAAGGTGAATGTTCTGAACCACTTCACAGCCTCCATTATCTGAGGTGGGATGCTAAGCACAGTTGACCATTGAAGCCACACAACTTGTCATCCTCACTATCCTATGTTTTATCACAGACTAAAAAGCAGGCACAGCACTCAGAATGACTGAGATGAGTCAAGATGGGCAAAATTGCACATTTTTGAAGTGCTCAAGATTCCCACATATTTTCTTGCTGAACAAGATGGTCTTGTTCTTGTAAGGCTTAAACTTTCTCTTACCTCATAATATCCAGATCAAGTGTTTTAGAAAGGACTCACTCCCATTCGTACTTTGTAGGGATTTATTCATTATAGATCCATTTCTGAGGTTTAAGGCAAGGTATTTGCAAATTGCTACCCATAATGCACAACAAACCCCCAAGAAGCTAATGTTGCCCCCACTCTTTCTATTTTATGATATCATGAAAATTTAAAATGGAAAATTCTTTCCTGCAGAGTAACAATGCTCAAGGAAAACCCAGGAAAGATGAGACCTCCTAATTAGACATTCAGATGAACAATCCAAGCACAGCAGAAAGTTGAAAAGGAAAAAGAAAAAAGAAAATAAGGTTCCTAAAGAGTATTTGGTTATACATAATCCTTTTAAGATTAAAAAAGAAAAAAGTTGCTACTTTTCTTTCTCTTTTCTGTTGAAGCTTACTGAAATAGTTAGGCTTGTAAATAAAATGACACTTTAGTATAGGCCAAAAGAGGACAATTCCCCCTGAGGTAAAGAGTTTCTCTTTCAATTGAAATGTTCAAGCAGAGGCTGAATCATATCAGAGATATTGTGGAGAGGTCGAATAGATGACTTTTAAGTTGCCTGAAAACTCTGAAATTGTATAGAAGTACATACAACTTTACTAACATTTTCTCACTTTCAAGAGAGGAACTTGACAGGGTAACAAATATTTGGGGGCATCTACTAAGTGGCAATTGCCTTCCAAACAACATGAATCATGTAGTTATCTACCATTAGTGTTGGTGATTTAAATATTGTTTAAAAACAATAAAATAACCTTAAATTTACATATTTAAGAAGTTTTAACCTGCACTGTTGTTCGATTCTCCTCTAAGCCTGTGAGGTGGAGAGGGAAGATGTCTCCATTCCCATTTTGTTAATGGGAATACACACCATAGAGGCCGTGTGACTGACCCCTGGGCATATAGCTAGTTCAATGAAAGTTTACATAGGGTTAAGCAAGGTGTACAGCGTGACCAATAAACATAATCCATTAGGTTGTTGGTGTCTGTAAAAGCTTCAGAAATAAAAACCTGGGTGTGCCAGTTCTAAATCTTTCCCTCACCTGTAAAATGGAAAGAATTCATAACCATCTGATCTATCACAAAGATTTATTGAAAATAAATAAAACCTTGAAGGTAATCAATGATTTAGATGTAGTTTTGTTTTTTTATAATTGTGATTATCATATGTGTGGGGGTGTAAGATGCAATTGGGTACCATAAAAATACCATTTGGTAGTCTACAACAGAGTTCAGTATGCCAACGCAATTTTATTCACAATTTCTATTTATTGAATTTGTTCACTTGGTCTCTACTGATGAAATTAAAATATCTCCAAAATATAAAAAGATAGGATAATTTTTAAAAAGCCATAGTTCAACAAATTATTAATAATTTGATGAATTATTTCATCTTTTCTCTAGAGTGTTTTTTAAAATTTTAGTTATATTATTTGTAATGTAATAGTTTTACAATGAATTTTAAATATAACATTACATAGTCTTATAAAACAATATTTAATGACCACACTAATTCCATCAAAAGAATTAACCATTTTCTGATTGATAGGCATTTAGGTTAAAAAAGAATCATTTCTAACATTTATTGGACACCTTCTATGTGCCAGAGCTACTTAAATTAAGTAGGTATTCTTTTATTAAAAAAAAAAAAAGGCTTAGGCATGGCAAATCCAGACTTTGAAGCATCGCATTACAAAATCTGTTTTTCTAGCCCATGTCTACTGTAATAACACAACACAACTTTTAAAATGGACTATTTGTCTAAGACTAGTTGCACACACTATGGTATTTTGGTGGCCAAAGGAAATTGCTATAGTTTTATTTTTTCTCTGACAGCTTTCTATACATTTTCACCTAAGATTAGATCCAAATATTAAAGTTCCCTGAAAATAAGGGATTGCTTTGCTAACCCAAATACAACCATCTAGAGTAGACCCCAACAACACCATAGGGGGGTATCTAGCCTCAAGCAACTGATTGGCATTTAGAATTCTATAGAGTTGGATTCCAGATGGGGTATGGGATCCTATGGAAATCTAGAATCTTCACTAACTTCATTTTTTCTTTGAAGTAGAGGGTAGCTTTTGGTGCTTCCATTGTGTTTTTATTTATGATGTATTGATGCTTTTAGGTCTAAAAGAGAAAAGAGGGATAACAATTCTTAACTAGAAAAGAAACCAAGGACCACGTTTCCTGAAGGCTAATAAATATCCCTTTTCAAAAACATAGATAATTTAGTTAATTTAAATAATCACATCTGTGGTTCAAAATACATCTGGCCTTGCAGAAAACAGCTGGGTCCAGGAGCCAAGCTGGTGAAAGCTGAATACATTGTAGCAGGAAGATAATTGGTCTCCGAAGTAAAGGCTTCCAAATGCACAGCTATTCAATATTATTTCAAGGAGTGCCTCTAGAGTAAGATTGATCTTGACATGCCATTCTTCTTCCTGTGGTGTCCTCTGACAGTATATGAAGACAATGACAGTTAGCAGGGGAGTTGGAGAGAAAAGCTCCCAGAGCATTTGTAGGAGATTTATTTCTGCAGCAAAACAGATCAAGATGTAGACTCTTTGTTCAACCCCCTGTCTTCCAAGCAAGGCCTGACTCTATGAGCAGAGGAGTAAGACCATTTGAAGAAGCATCAAATGGTTTGGGATAAGTGTGAACGTTTAGCTAGTCCTTTACGAGTATGCCAAATCCATGGGCTTGGAAGCTCTGGGTAATGGAGTGACTACTGTCAATGCTAGATTTGCGATGTCCAAAAACTAGGAGTAAGTTTTGTGCACAAAAAAAGATTATTCAGAGGTGACTTTGGTTTCAAATATTAATATTCAGTTTAATAAATTTATTCATTTAAAATCTGAGTTTTTCCTTAAACTTATAAATCTTAATATTTTACATATAACACCGGTAAATTTTTGTAGGACTCTTTATGAACATTTGGTGCCATTTACAAATGTAGATCATTAACCTCCTTTAAATAATTTAAGCTGCAATGATAAATTTCATATTATTGATTTTCTTTTTAAGTGATCTGTCTGATTTAAGAAACTTTCCCGGGCCGGCCGAGTGGCGCAATGGTTAAGAACTCGCTTGGGACACCAGAGGGCCCCGGTTCGGATCCCACATATGAGGGCCAGTGACACTGCCCTCTACAGCTAAGATGCTGAACAACAGCTCAACCTGGAGCTGGGCTGCCTTGAGTCACCGGCAATGGCGTAGGCTGCAGCCCCTGTGGCAGTGGGTTGCCATGGGCTACCGTGTGTGGCCAGCAGCCAGCGTGAGCGGCCAGCAGCTGCAGTGAGCGGCCGTCCAGAAGCCGGCGACTGATCTGCCTCGCCCGGGAAGAGCGCAATGATGGTGCCAACTTGGGCCAGTGAAGCAACATCCTCCACAACTAGATTGAAGAACAAAACGACAGCAACTTGTCTGTTCCCCTTTCCCCAATTCCCCAGCACTGTTCCCATCCCCCTAACTCCCCAATAAAAAAAAAATAAAAAAAAGAAACTTTCCCAAGTTCTTAAGTATTTCCTATAAGTCTAATAAATTTATCTTATGAAGAAAGTGAATCTTAAGATCCAGTGTCCGTGGTTCTCAAAGTGTGGCCCTAAGCCATCTGCATCGGCATACCCTGGGAACTTGTTAGAAATGCAAATTCTGAGGCTCCATTCCAGGGCTAATGAGTAAGATACTGGGGAATTGGACCTAGCAAGCTGTGGTTTAACAAGCTCTCCAGGTGATTCTGAGATGTGCTAAGGTCTGAGAACCAGTGCTTTATATGTTCCAATATTATATGCAAATGTAAGATTTCAAGGTAACATCACAAATCTAAATTAATCTCTTAAAGATTTTTCCATCAAAATAGTAGGCCCATGCATTAAAAGACCCTATTATGTCAAATCCTCTTACACTTCAATATTTAAAATATCTCACATATATAGGTTATTTCTAAATCTAATTTGAAAAATATGAATACTAAGCAGTATGATTTACTTAATTTCCTCTAAAAACTTTACCCTCTAAAGCAGTGGTTCTCAACTTGTGGGTCGCGACCCCTTTGGGGGTCGAACAACCCTTTCACAGGGGTCACCTGAGACCATCGGAAAACAAAAAGATATTTAAATTACAATTCATAACAGTAGCAAAATTACAGTTATAGAGTAGCAACGAAAATCATTTTATGGTTGGGGATCACCACAACATGAGGAACTGTATTAAGGGGTCGCGGCATTAGGAAGGTTGAGAACCGCTGCTCTAAAGAAACAATTGAGATTTCGCTTACCCAGGGAATTAAGTTTTAAATTACCTTGTTAGCTCCAGTGGTAGGTAATTGACCAGAAATTTTGTTTGGGTGTGAGGCCTGGAACTGGTGACATTCAAGGTGAGCTTCCTTCAGTTACCATGATATAGAAGCCATAGCTTAATGAGGAGAGTGATCACCTTAGCTTCCCACCTTAGGTGTGAGAGAGCGCATTCCTTAATTTTCAAGGGACATTACAGTCCACAGCTTCCACCCATGTAAACCACAGCCTTAGCTTTCATTAATCAATTTCTCACTTCCTTCTATTCTGAATTCTTTCCTTGCTCTTCCCATCTGTCCAGTGACAATGACCTCTGTATTTAAATGACTACTGGCTGAATTCGGTGTATTACAGAATTGTCTGACTTGGGGTTCACTTTCTGAAGAGGCCATTTCCATGACAATGACAAGGAGCCTGTGAAACCTTACGCAGCCTACATATGGTCAGTGAATTATAAGTACGTATTTGGTTTCATGCGTACACCTGCAATTACTTTTCAGTTGAGTGGAGATATTGTACTGATAAAATATGCCATTTTCAAGCATTATTGATTTTTATTATAGCTTTTTGTCATTATGTATTATTTTCATCTGTGAGTGCTAAAAATAAGCTGAATGTAAGTCTTCACAAAATCACTTTTTGTTAAAAGGGTCCTCATTTGAAAAAGCTCACTATAAGAAAAGGATCAGTGCTCTATGTAAAATGTATTTTGTTATTAATTATGATTCAAGAGCAACACATTTTCAGCCAAAATGAAGCAGTTGGGGCACCATGGCTGCAAATATAAAGTGAATTTTGGTATAATATGCAGTCCTAAAGATGATACAGCTAACCTAACATCATCAAGAAAATATATTTAGAATGAATTTTCCAGTGGAGTGTGGCAGATGTAATTCTGGCTAGCTTGATTAATTTCCTATTTCTATTTGTATGAACAAATTACTTATCATCACTTCCACGACCACCACTGTGCAGCCATCTCTCACCTGGATTATTGCAATGGTCCCTGAACTGGTCCCTGACCCTACCCTCACCCACCGCATCCCCACATATCCCTCTCCACCCATTTACACATCCTCCACAGCATCCCATAAAACCCTAAATCAGGTCATGTCACCCTCTCACTCTAAATCCTCCAAAGTGTTCTTATCTCATTTGAGAAAGAACCATTCTTTACAATGGCTTTCAGGTCTCGTAAGGTCTCTTTGTGATACAACCATTCTTCTTCCTGACTTCATCGCTGCTTCTCTCCTCCAGTCATGAAGAACTATTTGCTAAACACACTAAAGCATGTTTTACCTCAGGACCTTTGAACTTGCAATATCCTCTCCCAGGTAGATCCTCCCTTGGTGCTCACATACCTTCCTCACTCACTTTCTGGAATTCTTTGCTCATATATTACCTGTGCAATAAAGCCCTTCCCGTCTACTTACTTAAAATGGCAAAGTCTGCCTCTGCACTGCCTCTCCCCATTCCTGCTCTTTTTCCTATAATACTTACCACCTTTTAATGATGTGATTGTCTCCCTCCTCCCCCTGTATCCCCTATATGGGGAGCAATATTTGTCTGCTTTTTTTTTTCTCTACTGTATTCCCCATGCCTGAGATAATATCTACAAATGGCCAGTCCTCAATAAATAATTGTTAAATGAAATAAATAAAAGCAATCCAAAAAGGAAAAGAGATCTATTTATTATTTATCCCCACCACCTTCCATTGATGGTCCCAGAATATAATTCTACAAATTCTGGCCCTGATTCTCTCAGAGGAATGCATCTTCCAATGGATGTGCTGTGAGTAATTAATGTAGAGAGCTGTAGAGAATCTGTCTTTTCAGATCTATAGCTCCTACCAGTAACTCCCACCTATAATTGAGGCTCAGGATTTTTGCAAAGCTGCTCCTTCTCCAGCACTGCCTCTCGCTGCCCTCCAATCCAGCTCCACCCTACACTAGGCCTATCTCCATATCAGAAGTGAGCAGGATAGGGACTAGTGCTCTGTCACTCACTTCCTTCTAAGAACATTGAGGGTTATAGCAATTTAATATTATAGATGTAACTTCTTTACCTTACTTAAAGAGCAAGCTTAATAAATCAGAACATTCATCTGGTTTGAATTTATGATGTAAGGTAGTCCAAAACATATTTATTATCTGTGCTCCATAGTGTCTGATGTTCTCTCAGCTCCACACTTGTCCTTCTCATCCCACTGGGGGTTGGAAGAATGCAGTCACATTCCCAAACCTTGTTGTCAGCTGTCTTCCTGGTGTGTCCTCCCAATAAAAGGCACTGGCAGGATATCACAAAGTGAAAGGAGGTAAAGGCATATTTGAATGCTTCAGGGAGCAGCATCGGACAATGACAGCAATGGCTGGCCCCTGAGGTGGCTGCCAGTGGGTGTGGGCTCTAGCACTGTTGCTGGCAATTTTAGCAGCATAATAAGAGTACAGTTCCCATTTTTCTGCTTAGGAGTCATATAGGTCCATCAAAGTAGCAGTATGTGAGCTCCTAGGATCCAGTCCAGGAGTGGTTGTAGGTACTGATCTTAGATTGACACCCATTTCCTCTCTCACTCGTCTAGTGTGCCTCCCTCCAACACGAGCAATTCCAATGCCTGCATAAGCTATGTTGTTTCTGAACGTCCCTCTGTATTAAATACATGAACTGGTTTCTCTTTTCCTGACTCAATGTTGATTCACTATTTGAATCCTAAACGTATGATTTTACCTCCTTTTCTAAGTGTATAGAGCATAACCCTATGGCTATTGTTCTCTAAAATCAGGGACTCACAGGGAGAACCTTTGTGTGGATGGGCTAACTAGAAGCAGGGTATCCTGTGTGATTGGTTGGGGTGCATAGTTGGCTTTCTCTGGCTGGTCCCAAGTTGGAAGCAGGGTCAAAAATTAGGGGAGCTGTCAGGTATTACCCAAGCCCTGATCATTTGGGGCTGATTGTTACAAAAGTTATTGTTTAGCTTCCTACATTGTTAGTAGAGATAGCATTCGAACTTCCTCCAAGTCTGATTTATAGTAGACTACCTTCCTGGGCTGATGATTAGAGATAAAGGGTTAGTTTCCTGGGTAGATTGCTGTTGGTCATGGGTCACAGTTTTATTTTTATATATGGTCTGACCATTGTTTGTTTACATATTCAGTCTCTCAAAGTCAATGGTGTTGTGGAATCCTCCCTTTCTTGCTGACCGTGGGAAAGAGTGTTGGATCTAGGCCAAAGCTACAAGTTTGGGTAAAAGGGAAGACCAGCCATCTTGGATCTTTTAAACACTTTAACTCAGGTCCTGAGCCAAGTAGCGTAGTGAGGGTTGATATCAAGAGACAGGTTTGGTGTTTCATCCTGAGGCCAAAAACTCAGAATTACCTGGTCAGTCAGCTTACTTTCCTGAGATCCAAATTCCTAATTAAAATCTAGAAAAATGTGGAAAGAGAATTGTATTAACTACATACATTTAATAGCTACGTAAATTGACAATTTATTTTTCAGATAACTATTTTTTTTTTAGAATTATATTTTGAAACGTTTGCACAGATTTCCAGTAACCCCTGAACAATGCTGCACACATTTGATCTCTTTGTTGGTTTTGGGGAAAGAAAAAAAAAATCCTTGCAAGACAGTTCCCAAAGGAGAGTTAACAACTGCAATAGCAGCAATCACATTGGGTGGCTTGGTGGGTGTTCCAGTCTGCCTGGAATGGGGCCCCAGCTATGCTCTTTGCATGACATAATTATAAATGAAAATACATCTGTGGTGAGCACAAGCATTTCAGCCCCTGTAATTGATCCTGCATTATGTCTCCTTCAGCTAAGAAGTCATGGTTTGTTAAAAATACAATATACTTTCCACTAGAAAATTCATTGCTTCTACAACTGATTTTCTATTTTGTCAAACCAGCTCTTGGTTTCCTCATAAATTCACTCAGTACCAGTGGACACACAGGATGGGAGAAAGAGAACTTGACAGAGTTATTACGCAAACCCATTGGTTGTGGCAAAAAAACAGAAGGAAATGTAAACACAGGGCCTTGTTATTTCTGGATTAATGTTGAAAGCTATCAAATAGCACTTGCCTTTTCCCCCCTCTCTTGCTTTGTATCCTACAATGATCTGGATCGCTCTCACTTTGTGGAAAGCAACAACAACCTCCGAATCCAGGAGCCTTCTCCTCTCTTGGCGAGTTTTACTGAATCTTTAAAATTCCTTTTGCTGAACTGACTGCTATTCTCAGCTCCTCTCTTTTGTGATGGTGACATAGCGCTGGCTCAGGTGTTTAAGCAGTCCTCCCATTTTCCCCCTTCTGGAGATAAAGAAAGGTTCATGTCACTTGATATCCTTGAAGCAGAAGCAGGAGCTTCAAAGGAGCTTCAAAACCCAGGGGAGTCACTGGAACAGGTCCCCCAACTGCTTCCTGAATGATGCATTTCATATAAACTGATTCCAAAACCATTGGCATCCCCTGCAAAAAACCCACGAAATCTGTTCCTAGAAGTGGAATGCCTTAAAAGAGTTTTTCTTTTTGGTTGGGTGTTTTTGTTTGTTTGGTTTTTTTTTTTGGCCTGTGTTTGCTGGGAATATGTGCTTTTGGCTGATTCTTACAACTATGCCTTTGAGTTGTCAAATACCCATAGGGACATGGCAATTCCCAGACACATGTGTGTGCTTCTATCTCATGGACATTCAGCATTATTCAGCACATGTAGTGATCAACTTATGATGGGAATATTCTTCAGCATACCTCTATAGTTGGTGACAAACTCCATTTCTGCTAAATTGAAGTGTAAAGGCTGTTGTCCTTTTAGGGGCTTCTTAAGGGAAGAGACATTTTACTGTGAGTTCCCATTTCTTTTCCAAACTTGTTTCCCACATGAGCACACAGCTTGATTCCTTTATTATTATAAGGAAGATTCATTCATGCCCACTGAAACCCTCTCTAGTTTAAATGGGTACAGAAAGGGCTTGTGTTTGATCCTTTAAGCCATAATCAGGATGCAACAGCTAAGTGGGGTTTTTTTCTTCTTCTTTATTTTTACTTTAATTTGATTAAACTGTGTGATCTCTGGGAAAGAATGAAGAAGGCATATTTTAGATTTTGGCTTTCACCGTGACCTCTTTGGTGATCCTTGCCCCTTCCCCTTCTAGCTCTCTCCACCTGTACCTCAACTAAAAAGAGAGGCTACAGTGTTGGAACCCAGGCTGCTTGACCTTGCTTTGGAGAATTTGGCAGAATAGTTAGGCTGCCAAATTCCTGATGATCAGAGAGGTCTTGCTGAGGACCAATTTAAACTGGAAAGCACATAAGCTTCATTGGGCTATTTCAAGTTCATGCGGTTTTAGCTCTAATCCTCTTAACATATTAGGCCAAGTGACTCACATACCATGATGGCAGTGGCATAAAGGCCTCTTCAATTTTTATTTACATTTCTTTGCATGGTAGAATGCAAGTCAATTTATTCTCATCTGAGATGCCTCCCTCACCCTCATGCTCTGCCCCAAGGTGGCTGAAATTGTTTGAAAGCCAAAAATGCTTAGGCTAACATATTTGCAGATTTTTCATAACATTGCTTTCCCAAAGCTCTGGAATACTTGCACATGTTGGCTTGGTGATTTTTTTTTCCCCTTCTGCAAAGGATAACATCTTGGCTGTAGACAAGGTAAGCATTTCCAGTATGAATGTTTAATGAAGATGAAGTCAGCATGCAGCATGCTGTTTATTTTGCTTTCTAATAAACCCATGCTCAGCAAGTCTTATTACTGCTGTGACTTCTTGCAACAATTTTCCATCTTCTATGCTCAGAAGAAATTTCTTTCAACGTTACTGTTCTTATGATAAATTAATTACATAATGCATGAAGAATTCAAGGTTGTGAAGAAATGATGAGCTAAAAATAACCCCTAAAAATGTTTTTTTTCTTTAACCTCCAAATACCACATGCAAGTTCATACATGATGGAAACAGAGCAAGAGAGAGAGAGCTCTGAGGTAATCAGAATATATTTCAGGTTCCAAATGGGTCTCAGATGTCATGGTTACCACTAGAAAAAATCTGTAATTGGTGGAATAAAAATATTGGTGTGAGTAAAGAGTTAGGAAGCAGAAAAGGACAGACTGTTGAAAGGCTACAAACATCAGGAAAGAATGAGAAGCATCAAAGGGAACTGAGTATAAGACAGAGTCAGGATCAGGTCCTCGCCCCCAGCTCAGTTTCTAGCCGGCTGTGTGATCTTGGACATGCTACTTTGCCCCTTTCTTATAAAACGTCCAGTTGTAACTAGTATGATTTACCTTTTAGTCTAAAAACTCTGGATGCTAACATCATGATTATGATGACCATTTATTAAAGACTTTTAATATCCCAACCAACTATGTTAGGCATGTATATATATATGGCTCAAAATTACCACAAAGGGTAGGTATTATTACATCCATTTTGAAGTTGAAAACAACCAAGCTTGGAGAATTATCTGCCCAAAGTCACTCAAATTGTAAATAGTGGATTTGGGATTCACGCTCAGGTCTGCTTAATTTGAAAACCTTTTCTATTAATTATGCTATGCTGCATTTGCACAGCTGGAAAAAACTCTAGTGGGCTTTGATAAATATTGAGAAGTAGTCACAACCATCTATTTTCCTCTCCTCTTCCCTTCAGGTATCATAAAAAAAGACTTGCTTTGAGAGTAACACTGGAAAAAAGAAAAAGAAAGTGTACATTTGCTTAGATTGAGAAGACAGCTTCTGGTAGAAAGGAAGGTGACCAGAAAGGGAAGGTAAAGTGTCACCGTGTTTAAATTCCTGCTCATTTTTAGACAAGTGGGAAAGTAAAAACAAGATTAAATGGAAAATCAATTATTTTAAAACAAGCTTTATACCTTATCAAAAGAATGAAGACTCCATGTCGTTGGAAACTCATCCACCCTCAAATAGGCACCAAAAGATGTCTGATGGCCAAGATACTTTGTGTTTGAAACTAAAAGTAACAATTATAAGATATAGAATGTATTTCTTGTATGTGTGGTCATGAGTTCTGCTGCCTCTGGTACTCGTATTAATTCTATAAGGTGGACAGGTGGGAGTAATTGGTATATTGCTAACTACAGATAGAAACACTGAAATAAGTAGATCATCAGATGGGAGAGCCACCTGACTGACTTTAGAGATGATGCAAAGTAATGACCATCGGCCTTGGAATTAGTTGAGTTCCTGTCACAGTTCCATAATGTGTGACAGTGGGAAGATACTTAGCTTCCCTGGGTCTTAGTTTTCATGTGTATAAAATGAGACTAGCAATACCTACTTCAAAGTTGAACATTAAGTGTGATAATGTATATAAAAGCACTTAACACTTTGGCACATGGTAGAAACTCAAAAGTATGATTTATGTTTACCACCCCTTTATGTTTTACTCAATTCCTTCATTTCACAGTTTAATTCAATTTATCCTAAAGAAGTGAATGGAAGCAAAAGAGCTGTTCACAATCTTTGTCATGATGATCTTCCAAATGTGTATAGATGTGCAATGTATACTTGAGTCTCAGACATGTTCTCCCCACCCAAAAACATTTCATAGATTCTGCTATATCTTATTTTCATTTTTGGGCATTTTCTCTGAATCCTAACATATCACTGGTTTGGGAATACAATACAGTATATTATAATCATTTAAAGTATGTCATTAAGGACCAACCGAGTGGCTCAGTTGGTTAAGAGTTGGCTTAAGAGTGTGAACTCTGAGAAACAGGGCTGCCGGTTCGATTCCCACTTGGGCCAGTGATGCTGCACCCAAGCTGAGCTGTCACTGAGCTGCCAACAAGTGGCAGAATGAAAAAGCTTGCCTGTTCAATGGTGGGCTATGCCCACCTGCAACTAAAACTGAACTCGGCACCTTGAGCTGAGCTGCCGCCTGGATGGCTCAGTGGATATAGCTTGCCCTCTTAACAACAAGTCTGCTGGTTCGACTCCCACATGAGACAATGGCTACCCCCACCCACAAGTAAGATTGAACACAGCACCTTGAGCTTAGAGGCCACGAGCTGCCGATGGGAATCCAGATGGCAACTGGCACTTTCCACAACGAAGACTGAAGAACAACAACTTGGCTGGTCCCCTTCCCCAATTCCCCAACACTGTTCCCCTCCCCCAATTCCCCAATAAAATCTTTAAAATATATATATATATATATATATATATATATATATATCATTAAGAGCATTGATTATGCAGTTAGATTGCTGGATTCAAATCTCATATTCAACCTCTAAAATTTCTATGATCAGGAAAACATACTTACCCCTCTATGACTCAGTTTTTCTCATTTGTAAAATTAGAGGAACAATAATACCTAACTCATTTTTGTGAGTTAATACTTGTAAAGTTTTTGGGAACAATACCTGGGAAGTAATAAGCACTAATAATTGCCAGCTATTATTATTGTTGCTATTACTTTATCATGTTTAAGAATGAAAGCTTATCACTCAAGATTTTTATAAGTATCTGAACATTCTGTGCATTTAACATGTTCTTTCAACTCACCTCCACATTTGCATATGCCTTTACTTGCATATGGATATCTATGGACCATAGATAGTTATTTTGTGTATGGTTTTACATGTATTTGTTATACCCTATATTCTCTTTTGCTCATCTTTTTAATTCACCATTATGTTTCTGGGATTTATTATACATATGTAAGTGTACCTGGTTAATTTCTTTCTGAGTTCCATATTCCTTCATAGGCAAGTAGCTGCTTTTTTTACACGCTTCCTTTGATATCTAGGTTAATTTAGCCTTTTGCTTTTCCCAACAAATCTGTGATGAACAACTTGAAATATATCCTTTTGTGTACCTATGTGACGCTTTCTCAGGGATGTATACATAGAAATAGGATGACCTAGTTGGAAAATACATGTGCTCTCAATTTTATTCAACATTGCCTGATTAAGCATCCCTTTGAATGCTCTTTTTCTGTTTCAAGTTAAATTGATAAGAAATTTCTGGTTGTACAGTTTGCCTGTTTTTTGTTTGTTTGTTTGTTTCTTTGTTAATTTGGGATATCTTCCTCTTGCTGGGTTTTAGGAATGCCTTATGTATTTTAAATATGAACCTTTTGTCAGTTATGTACCGGTACGTTGAGAAGCAGCATTATTATTGTCATTATTAGCACAATATTAAGCCAGACTGCTCTGATTTGATTACTGGCTCCCCCATTCTTTCTTTGTGACCTTACTCCAATCCCTTAACCCCTCTAAGGTTCAGCTTCCTCATCTATAAAATGAGACAGTAACAGTGTCTCATGAAGGATGATGAGGACTGAGTGAGTCAATGTGTGCAAACCACTTAAATGGACCCTGGCACAGAAGAAAGACTCAGCTGTCTTTGGGAAATGTTTTATATGCTCGATACAGTCACTTTCACTGTTTTGTTTTTAGACTTGGTTCTACTTGTTTTACCCCATCCTTATTCTTTACTCAAATGGATTCATTCTCTCTTATGGAATCTTGTGCACTTTGGGTCAGGAGCCATGTCATGGTCATTTGTCATTCCCAAGTCCTTAAGTAACCGCTTGGCCTATATGGGTGTTCATTAAGTGTTTATAGAATGAGTGAGTGGATGGATGTTTTGGTGTCATATTGTCTCTCTCACGACTAAAGCCCTCTTCTAGTTCTTTAAGGTATAGTTTTGTCCACCTAAAGTGTGGGTTACTTTCCTCCACTGTCCCTGTGATTAAATCAATAAAGGGGCTCCCTTTGGGGATTTATAATAGCTTAGCTTCTGAGACATAATCCTTATGCATTTAAAATTTATCATCAACAGAACTAACTGCTATCCACATAGTACTACTGTCTGCAAACTTAAAACATTTATTCCATTTACAACATATGGGTTATTTTTTGAAACATAGATGTCTCTGTGGTGTATGAATGGAAAGATACTACTGATCTCTTGATAAAAAATTCTCTGAGTAAGGCCCGGAGAGATCTGCCCAGAGCCTAGAATGAATTGTAGATGGGTTTAAGATTAGACATCCTGTCTGACTTGTAGGTCAGTCCTCTTAGTTTTTTTTGTAGCTTAAAATTTTTAAAGTATTTAGATTATCTCAGAAAGTGACCGTGAGTTTCAAGAGTCCCTGAACTCTTATGAGAAAAATGTATTTCCAACCTTGGCAATTTCCTTTAACTTGGCTTGGAGCTTCAATTTTGATAAAAATCAATAAAGGGTATCTCATAGAACAAAAGGTAAATGATAAGTGTGTATTTCTGCAATTTAGAAGGACTGAGAAAATGCAAGGAGGAATGAAAAGAAGCAAGTAAAAGAAAAGTGACATTGAATAATAACACTGTTTTTATAATACATTAAGATCTAGTAGGACCTTTTTATAATTCTTATGCTAAATATTTGGCTAAAACCATGAGAATAAATGGAAAAATAAGGAATATAAGAGCTGTGTTACATTTTCTCTAAATATTGTCAAAGCAATAGAACAGATAGATGTATAGTAAAATATTTGCTAACACTGTTAATGTGTAAATGAACATGTATGGCTGTTTTATTTGTTCTCATATCAGATTATCATTAGTGAATTTTTAAAAAAATACTTATTTTTTAATTACAGTTGACATTCAATAGTATTTTATATTAGTTTCAGATGTACAGCATCGTGGTTACACATTTATGTAATTTATGCAGTGATCCCCCAATTAGTCTAGAATGCCCCTGGCACTATACATAGTGGTTGCAACATTATTGACTATATTCTGTGTGCTGTACTTTACATCCCTGTGACTATTTTGTAACTACCAATTTGTATTTCTTGATCCCTTCACCTTCTTCACCCAACTCCCCAACACCTCTCTCTTCTGGCAACCATCAGTTTATTCTCTGTATGTATGAGTCAGTTTCTGTTTTGTTTGTTAATTTATTTTGTTCTTTAGATTTCACCTATAAGTGAGATCATTTGGTATTTGTCTTTCTTCCTCAGTCTAACTTATTTCGCTTAGCATAATACCCCCTAAGTTTATCCATGTTGTCACAAATGGTACGATTTGGGTTTTATTATGGCTGAGTAATATTCCATCATATACATGTACCTCTTCTTCTTTATCAACTCTTCTATTTATGGAAATTGGATTGCTTCCATAACTTGGCTATTGTAAACAGTGCTGCAGTGAACATAAGGTGCATATATATTTTTGAATTAGTGTTTTGGATTTCTTTGGGTAAGTACCCAGAACTGGAATTGCTGAGTCATAGGGTAGTTCTAGTTTTAATTTTTTGAGGAACATCCAAATCGTTTTTCATAGTGGCTGCCCCAATTTGCAATCCCATCAACAGTGTATGAGAGTTCCCTTCTTTGTCACATCCTTGCCAACACTTGTTATTGGTGATTTATTGATGATAGGCATTTTGACAGGTATGAGGCGATAGCTCATTGTGGTTTTCTCTAATGATTAGTGACATTGAATATCTTTTCATATATCCATTAGTGAATTTCTATTTATTCTACCTAACCTATTAAGCATAGACTTTCAATGGAGCTGAGCTATAGGGAATGTGGATATAATACAAACTTAATGTTTCCTATCTTTATGTAATCTATCAGTACCTTTTGCTTTTTGTGTGACTTTGTCTTCAACCAAGTTGCCTCAATGAATTTTGCAATTTTTAGCTAATGGGTAGGAATTAGTACTTCACAACTAAAAAGTTACCTGTCTTGTTTCCCCTCCTTATCTCATGCCTTCTGGCTCTCCTAGGTAAATCACATTAATGCAGTCTAGGTATTATACTTGGATTGAACAACACAGTTACAGTTTTCATTGGCTATTTCCAACTGAGCTCCCTTCTCTAGTCTCAGCCAAACTGTGCACAGGCTCAGCTTCTATCATCCCTCAAGCATCCAGGCTTTTTGAGGTTTGTTAGTCATAAATAAGGACAGGATTGAGAATGCATGGACTTCTCCCAGCCTTCTCCTACCTGTGTGCATTCATTCACTTATCAAACAAGTATAGGACACTTACTCAGTGCTAGAGATGCAGAGATGAGTAAAATGTTGTCCTGTCTTTCGTCAATTGACTTCAAGCAAGAAACAATGAAACGGTTTCTATAAAGTACATTAAATGCACTGCGGACTATGGGAGAAGATCTGAGAAACAATCTTACCTATTCTGAGAGGGAAAGAAGTGATAGAAAAGTCTTCTTGGGGGACAAGGGAGTAAACTGATGTTTCTAAGATTAATCATTGGAGAGTCAAGATTAGTCATTGGAGAGTGAGCTAAGAGCATTTCAGGCCTGGGGAGCCATGTAAGCAATGGCTCAGAGGTATGAAATCCCTTGTCTGGCTTGAGGACATTTGAAATCTCTCAGAATTTACAGGAGGAGAAGAGCACAGATACATGAGACTGCAGAGTTAGGAGAGGAATCTCTTCCCCCTTCCTCCTTGCCTAGGAATGCTGAGTTGATATAAATTCTGGGAACCAGGACATTATCCACATTATCTGCCCTAATAATTCAGAGTAGAAGCCAGTCCAATAGTTCCTATCCTTTGGCTCAGTTATGAGCTGAGTGTTTGTGTCCTCCTCAAAATTCATATGTTGAAATCCTAACCCTAGTCCGATGGGATTTGGAGGTAGGACTGTTGCGAGGTAAGCATGGTTAGATTAGGTCATGAAGGTTGTGCCCTCATGATAGGATTAATGCCCTTATAGAAAAAGAGATATGGGATCTCTCTCTGCTCTCCACCATATGAAGATGCCAGGAGAAGACGGCCATTTGCAAAACAGGAAGCAGCTCAACAGACACTGGATCTTCTAACACCCTCATTTTGGACTCCCAGCCTCCAGAGCTGAGAAATAAATGTTTGTTGCTCAAGCCATCCAGTATATGGTATTTGTTATAGCAGCCTGAACTAAGACATACCCTAGTGCAAATGTTATTCCAGGAAAATTGTGTCTCCTTGACACAGGTCCTTGACCTGCACCACTACAGCATACTTTCCAGTTTTCAGTGTTGCAAAGAATGTGCCAGAGGCTTCAGTCTTCTTTCCACTAGAAAACCTTTGTGCTTCTATTGCAATTGGTCCAACTCATCCTTCGAGTTCCACACATGAAAGTGGGTAAGAGTTAGTTAAACTGCACAAATACAGATAAAGCCCTCCTAAAAGGTGCTGTTGCACACATTTTCCAGGGCAAGCAATGAGCTTATATAACTAAGTGAGGCACTCAGGTCACCCTTCCCACAGTAGAGAAAATGTTTCTTCAGTGACTTGATCCTCCCCCTCCTAGGCCTTTGAAAGGTTGATCTGATAAGACACTGACTTTCATAAGTCTGGGGCTTAGGAGGAAAATGTGGACAGATCACAGAAATCTTGAGTGAGACTATCCAGGGCAGGATTACAGGGCAAGAAGCTATGAAGAGAAGACTGATATTCAGGGAACACCAACATGAAAGGAGAGAGGGGAACAAGAAAAGAACAAAAGAGAGGGAAAAGGATTGGTGAGAGAGTGGAGGAAAAGTTGTGTCAAGAGCCCACTGGGAGAAAGTTTCAAGGTAGGAGTGGTCTAGATTGAGACATTTAAGTGAAACAAAGGCTAAAAAGTGTTTCCTTTTACATCTAGGTTCAGGAGGCAAAAATGGAACCTTGCAGTTATGTTCACTGTTGGGCTCTGTAGGTAATGGGCCGAAATAAAAATATATCTTAGAGGACAAGTTGAATGAATCTGTCATAAATATTTTGTGAGAGAATCATGGTAGGACAGCGACTCTGAGATGCAGAATAGAATGGGATCATGATAGAGGATAAGCAATGTGGCAGGAATTTGAAAATTACAAAAGACCAAATCATCCTTAGGAGTTTAGGAACGGTGAGGAAGGAGTCTTTGGGGGGTACGCCTTCTCTTCCTCCCCCTGCTCTGCCCTTGTCACAACTAATCCTGACCTGGTTTAATATAGCTCATGAGAAGAGCTGAGAAGTGCCTGGGGAGGAGGTAGAGGCAGGATCCTGGAGAAAAGATTACTGAGGAGGAAGGAGAAAAGGAGAGAGGTAATCCCAAATAATGTGGAGGGGACAGACAGGGACTGCTTGAAAAGGACTAACACTGAATAACAAGTTATAACATAAATAATTTAATTAGTACTTCAACACCTTAGCAGGCTTGATGTTTTCAAAATATTAAATTGACTTAATTTATTTAAACCCATCATAGGACACACATTTTAACAACCACAATTATTCTGGAAAAAAAAAAAAGAAAATGAGCCTATCTATACAGTTTTATTGTTCTCAACCATTTAAGGCTTTATCTTTATGTTGCCAAAACAAGCAGTTAATTTAGTTAATTTAGTCAACCAGCCAGTAATTTCAGGAGGAAAACAAGGCTTCCAGAAGAATAATGTTCAAAATGCATGCCCCAAACCCCAGCTGTTTGGCTAGACTTTCCACTTTTCTATTTGTAATATTGACATTGAGAGACATAGCTCTTGAGGCCTGGAATGAAAATTGTAAAAAGGCTGTTAAAATGTGAACAGTAGTTGAGGATTATAGCAAAAAAAAAGAGAATCCTACAATAGCTGCCTCTGATATGGTGACTGTTTCTAAATAGCTTTATACTTCATTGTATGATTTCCCATAAAATCATAGGAATGGATGAGAGGCAGCCATGAGCACTATTTACATTTTGGAGATATAGAAATAAGAGCCTCAAGAAATGACATGTTTGGAGCAATTTGGAGCAATACATCATGGGCAGGACCGTAAACAAAGCTTTTGTGTTTCAAAAAGCCCACTTTTGGGCTTCATCTATTATACCATGTGATCTCCATGTTGTCATGAAACAAACTTCCTCTAGTGGTGTGCACCCTGTGGGTGCTCAATGCTTTTTGTTGAAGATGATAATAATGATGGCGATAATGATCATCATCTGGAATGAACAAATGGTAAGTAGCCAAAGGGGACCAAACAAGAGATAAGTATTTATGGAATTTATTGTAGTCATAATGGTGTAAATGGAAAAGTGATGGAACATCTAAAGAAGGAAAATGTTGGAGAGCAGATCTATCTTCATTTCAGTTTAGTTAAACTTGGAGTTTTATAACACTGAAATAAATGGGAGAGTGTTTTCAAATTAGTTCTTAACAAAAAAGAAACACAGAAACAACGACGTAATGACAATTTTGACATAAAGCAACTGGAAAAATTCCAAGTAGGGAATATGCATTAAAACTGAGCATATAGTATAACAACCAGCAGATGTGAAAACGTTTCACCCTGAGGTTATAAGGAAATGAATTAATGAATTCACAAGCAATTCTTTTTCTAATAGTCACATAAGAAAACTTGAGGCGATACTAGAATGCCTATGGCAAGCAATTTACTTGGTATCTGACTAATGGCATCTAACCCTGTGATGCTATAACGGAGGCCTGAAGACTTCATGATATGCTTTGATACTACCATCCACAAAACGACACACAGCAGGACAACTTTGGTCATGAGCTTTCTGTATATTGCACTTCATCTTTGTTTTCCACCACAGTTGACATTTTTTCTTTCCTTGCCCATATTGGACGTAAAACTACTCAGGGTTGGAATTGACTTTTGTTGTTAAGGGTAGCATAATCTGATCCAAATACGGCACAGTGCTGGCTAGAGCTTCCTATTAAATTCTACTTCCTTGTAAAATGTTTCATTGGTTGTCTGACTTTGGGCAAGTAGCAAAGGCCCTGGGTTTAACTTTCTTTGTTTAAGTGTTAGGTTCTTTCTAATTTAAAATGAGAGGATTTCTTATGGTTTTCACTTAAGTAGTAGATCACTACTCAAATTGCTTTAGCATAAAATTTATAATTGTACAAAAACTCAGGCAGAAATGACTGTAGGGGAACTATAATGACACTTGCTGTGAGGCCTCAGCAAGGCAAGTAGAGGCAAGAGAAATAGAATGAAGTGAAGGGCACTCCCAGAGCTGCTTAGCTCAGAGTATTACCTGCATCTTTCCCAGTTGGAAGCAGGCTTAAGAGGCAGGTTCTTTTCTTGGGTGAATATTTCTGTGAATGTGTTCTATAGAACATGCATTGCAAGAATATTTTATAGAAATTACATTAAAGAAGACTCTGTGGCAATATAAACATGGGGACGTGCTGGGTTACATAAAATCAAACAGGATTCTTCCATGACAGGGTTCCAGAGACCTTGATGGACTAATATGCATTCAAAACTTCATCAGGTATATTTCCCAGTACTCAGTAGTTCTCAAGCTCAACGCAATGTAATACACTTTTATTTTTCTTCATGGGCATTCTCATGGATTCAATTTTCCAATGAACTTATTTTTCTGCAAACATTCTTGTAAGTGATTTTTGGCAAATTCAAGTTCACCCTAGAGTGGGGCTCAAGGGATCTCTTTAATGTGAAATCTTGGCCTTTATATTAGACTAGTCCTTAATAGGCCCTAAATTTACAGATAACTCTTGGGGAAAAAAACATCTTCCAGAATTCATAAGTTCACCTTCAACTTGTTTTTGTTTGTACGGTTTTATTTTATTTGCTTGATCTTACTTTCTGAACAAGGGTTTGTTCAATTTCAACTGAAAGAATACTTTTTAAATATATCAGTTATTTATTTATTTCCCCCTGAGGTATTATGAATATATATTCCTTTTTACCATAAAGAATTTCAGGAAATATTTTATCATTAATCTCTTTATCGTAAATTGATGAACTTTACAACTGAAGTTTACTGAATGGCAGTAAAACCTCCATTGAGTTTTCTTAATTTTCATATATTCAATTACATTAACAACCCATCATACCCCTATGTAATTTATAATATGTAAAGTTTCAAATTTCTGATTTTCCTAGAATAAGATCAAAATTTGAGAATTGGCCAAAGAAAGTATAATGTTCTTTTATAATTTTAAAAACTTGAATGAGACAAAGTTCATTTTAGAGATACACAAACCAACTGAAAATCTGATCTTCAGGTGTGTCTTTATCTTTCATTTGAACATGAAAAAGGATGTCATAGTGATACACATTTGAGAAAAACAGGTTTAAATAAAGGAAAGCAGAATCCCTATTGGAGGATGAACCTATTACTTATTACATAGCATGTCTTCCTCTGCCTTTGGACAGCGAAAAGTCACTTATGAGGTATCTAAGAGGAACCTAATGTTTTGTATTTCATCTGCAAATAATCAAGAAAAAAATGTGTAGATGGAAAACTGACAAAGCAATTTTATCAAGATACTCTACATAAGCATTTGACAAACACATCATTTTTCAAATGTATTCATTTTGATGGGCTTTGCTAAGCATATTTCTAATCATTTTGTAAGCCTTCATATAGGATCTGAGAAATACTGGCTGATGGACATTCATTCAACTTTAGCTTATCAGAATATTGTTACATGAGAGCTATTTAATGCCCAAGCATTTCTCCACTCTGCTTAGGTAAAACTTTACTATCTTAAAAAATAACACTAAGGTGGAGGACAAAAGTACAAGAGCAATTCATATTTATTGGTATCACAGTTTATCACATAATATTGATATCATATTGATCTTGTCAGATGCAGAACCATCCATGCAAAATGCTTTACCTTAATAAAATGAAAGAATAGTTGGGGAGGAGGAAATGAAACATAGTTGGTTTGGTTTAACATTGAAGACCAAAGTGTAAGAGTCTTTAACTTATATATTTTCTAATTGTATATTTTGAAATTGCTGGGAGTAAGTAGATGGTTTAAGTTCTCATCGCAAGGAAAACTATGTGTAACTATGTGTGGTGATGGATGTTAACTAGTCTCATGGTGATCATTTCACAATTTGATATATATATATATATATCAAATCATTATGTTGTATACCTGAAATTAATATAATGTTATATATCTCAATAAAAATATATCTCAATTAAAAAAAGAACATGAACACTTTATTGCTTGATCACCTCTTCCTCACCCTGGCATGACAAACACATTTCTTGAATGTGAAAGATAGTTAAACTATTAATTCAGAAACCCCTGCACTTTTTGGTCTCAGGGGACTTTGTATTTTCAAAATTTTTTAAGACCCTATAAAGGTTGTCTATGTGGGTTATACATATCAACATGTATAGTGTTAGAAATCAAAACTAAGATATTTAAAATGCAAGAATGCACAAGCACACGTTTTATTAGCCATCGGAACAATGTCACCACTCATAGTATAGCTTCTGGGAAACTTTGCTGGATACTTGTAAGAGAATGAGAATAACACAAGCAAAAAAATATTTCAGTATTATGAGAATAGCTTTACTTATGGACCCCTAGAAAGGGATTCAGAAATGACCAGGAGACCCTAAACCACATTTTAGAACTGCTGCACTGATTTATTATCGATTTAATAAATATTAACAAATGTCTACTGTGTACTGGGCACTGAAAGAATACTCTAGATGCATGATTAAAGGCCTTGACCTCTTGATATTTTTATTGCTTACACAGAATGCAATGTGTAAGCTTCAAAATAAGCTTCTTGAAGGCAGAGATCATGTTTTACTCATAGTATAGTCTCAAAGTTCTGTGGACATACATTTTAAACGCTCAACAAAATCTTGCATAATAAGTGGTAGTTCTAAGGCTTATGTATACCACTAAATTTCTGTCCTTTATCTCTGAACCTATGATTATACACTTTATCTGAAAACATGCAAAGTTACACCATAAACAAAGACAGATAAGTCCCTAACTTATTCTGTGTATTCCCAAAATTAAATATAGAGAGAAAAAAACTAGAATAGGAGAAACCATGTCATGGCCGAAGAGACATAAAAGTAAGTTGGTTATTATTTACTTCTGTAGCATCATTCTCTGAGGAATTTTGAATGTTAAAGATTTATGGTACAATGGAACAGATATGCTCTTGGACTAAGACAAACTTGGGTTCAAATGCAAGGAGACCTAAGTCCAAGTTGTGCTACTGTGGGGAAAAGTTTTACTTGTCTGAGCCAATTTTTCTTAAAAAAAGGGGGAGAGGGGTGCAAAGAAAGAGGCCATTAAAACCAAATTAGATAATGGATATGAATAAAGTCTAAAACCTTTGAAAGATAATAAAAATATTAATTATAACAGTTTAAATCCTCACAGTAATTAATATTAGCAATTGTTATTTGCATTTACAAACGGAAAATACATATAATAGAAACAGAGATGGGAGTGAGATTGTTGACATAATCAAAAGGGCCTCTGATGACAATGACAAGAAGAGGCAGATGGTGATATATATATGAAATATATGCCTCAGAAAAGATTTTCTTTCTTTCTTCTTTCTTTCTTTCTTTCTTTCTCTCTTTCTTTCTCCCTTTCTTTTTTCTTCCTTTCTTTCTTTCTTTCTTTCTTTCTTTCTTTCTTTCTTTCTTTCTTTCTTTCTTTCTTTCATTTCTTTTTTTTTGCAGGGAAGCACAGGTGAAATGATTTTGAAAGAGAAATGTGGAGGCCTAAGAGATTTTAAGACCATTTTATGCATACTATTATAGCTCATGGTTCAGAATAGAATGAGGAGCCTACTTTTAAGTTTCTTGGTAATCTCTATAGTTAGTTATTTCAGAACTTTTCTAGGTTAAACACACACACACACACACACACACACACAACTATTTCTGGAAAAAGAAAAAAGTGAATAATAGAGTGACTAGAACCCTACTGGGTTTAAGCCAAAGATAAAAACACAGGCAATATATTTTAATTAGAGATATTCCTGTATCACTGTTTTAGTCAATAAAATTATGTTTTTCTTCTAGGATATATTATACAATCAGATGCCAAGACATGTTAGTTTTCCAACAGCTTTGCTGAGATATAATTTACATCAATATACTAATTTGGGGGTGGCTGGTTCGCTCAGTTGGTTAGAATGCAGTGCTCATAACACCAAGGTCGCCGGTCCGGTCCCCACATGTGCCACTGAATTGCACCCTCCACAACTAGATTGAAGCAACTACTTGACTTGGAGCTGATGGGTCCTGGAAAACACACTGTTCCCCAATAAACTTAAAAAAAAGAGCTCTATTAATCTGATGAAAAAGAAAATAATAAAGCTACCAAACATGACTTCAATTTTAAAAACAACCATTTCTATATATGCCTACATTAGAATTGGTTTTAAGAATACTTTATTGTTTATATTAACATTTTCCTTAAATTTTAAGAAAGGTTAATCTCTGTAAAAGATCTCTAATCATTATCACAAATAATCAACTTAAGACTAACTTTAGCACTGATGATGATACAGCGTTAAAATGGGAAGCAAGAAATAATTTAAGACCAATGTAAAATATAAGCCAAGCCATATAGATCAACTCTTACATTACAGCTACTGTAGAAAAATGAGTTATTGAATATAACATTCAATAAGCTAAAATAAATGAATAGGGCTATATCAAACTAGAAAGCTTCTGCACAGCAAAAGAAAACATCGACAAAATTAAGAGACAACCAACCAAATGGGAGAAGATATTTGCAAACAACTCCTCTGATAAGAGGTTCATATCCAAAATATATAAGGAACTCATGCAACTCAACAACAAAAAACAAACAATCCAATTAAAAAATGGGCAGAGGGCCTGAATAGGTATTTCTCCAAAGAGGACGTACAGATGGCCAATAGATATATTAAAAGATGCTCAACATCACTAATCATTGGAGAAATGCAACTCAAAACCACAATGAGATATCACCTCACGCCAGTTAGAATGACTATCATCAATAAGACAAATAATAGCAAGTGTTGGAGAGACTGTGGGGAAAAAGGAACCCTCATACACTGTTGGTGGGAATGCAGATTGCTCTGGAAGGCAGTGTGGAGGTTTCTTAAAAAATTAAAAATAGAATTACAATATGACCCAGCAATCCCTCTTTTGGGTATTTATCCCCCAAATCTGAAAAAAATTTACCTGTAAAGATATTTGTGCTATGATGTTCATTGCAGCTTCATTTACAGTGGCCAAGATATGGTAACAACCAAAGTGTCCTTGGATAGATGGGTGGATAAAGAAGATGTGGTATATAGACACAATGGAATACTTCTCTGCCATAAGGAAAGATGAAATACTGCCATTTGCAACAACATGGATGGAACTTGAATTATTGTGTTGTTGGAAAAGTCATGAAGTATTTTTTTCTGTTTTTCATTGCAAAAATGCATCATGATTTTTTCGACAACTCAATATTATGCTAAGCAAAATAAGTCAGACAGAAAAAGTCACGAACCACATGATTTCACCAATATGTAGGATATAAAACTGAAAGCGACAAAAAACAAGACAAACAAATAAAGAAACAAAAACTCATACACATAGGCAATAGTTTAGTGGTTACCAGAGAGTAAAGGGGGAGAGGTGTGGTAGATGAGGGTAAATGGGGTCAAATAAATGGTGATGAAAGGAGAACTGACTGAGTGGTGAACATACAACGTGATATATATATATATATATATATATATATATATATATATATATATATATATATGATGTATTACAGAATTGTACACTTGAAACCTATGTAACTTTACTAACCATTGTCACCCCAATAAACTTTAATGAATAAAACAATATAAGCCTAGCTACCAGATCAATTCTTACATTTACAGCTACTGTTGAAAAATGAGTTGTTGAATACAACTATTTTCATCCTGGCTACAGATTTCAGGCATGCATATGAGTACAATTATCTTTACCCAAAAACTGAACATTTGAATACTTATCAAAACTCAGAATTATTTTTGAATTGATTTTGTCTCATTAAATTCAGTTCTTCTACTGACATTAAATAAAAATCTTTCACTAGTTCAAGATATTTCTCTGCAGACACTACACTTGGTATTCACTAAATAGCATTAAAACTGAGAACCGTAATTTTTTTTTTAAGATTTTATTGGGGAATAGGGGGAGGGGAACAGCACTGGGGAATTGGGGAAGGGATACAGACAAGTTGCTGTCCTTTTGTTCTTCAGTCTAGTTGTAGAGGACGTCACTTCACTGGCCCATGTTGATATTGTGATCATTGTGCTCTTCCTGGGTGAGACAGCCACTCGCTGGCTGTTGGACAGCCTCTCATGGTGGCTGACAGCAGCTCACTAAAGCACACGCCAGCTGCGGGTCAGCCCCACTGAAGCCTACACCATCGCCAGAGACTCACATCAGCCCAGCTCCAGATTGAGCTGTTGTTCACCATCTTATCTGTAGAGGGAGCAGTGTCACTGGCCCACATGTGGGATCCGAACCGGGGCCCTACTTCTCAGAGCTGGAATTCCAAGCCAACTCTTAACCAATGCGCCACTCGGCTGGTCCAAAAATACATTTTTATAAATTTCTGTCAGCAGAAATTTATGAAACTATTTAGAGAAATTGAGAAAGGCCTTAATAAATATATTGAAAGACTCAATGTATTAAAGATATTAATTTTCTTCTAATTTATCATTAAATCAAATGCAATCCCAATAAAATTGTAGAGGCCTTTTTTTGAAAATGGACAATCTCATTTAAGAATACATAAAAAGCTAAAAGGTCCCAAAATAGTTAGGACAGTCTTGTAGAAGAATAAAGCTGGAAGACTTACACTAAATGTTGTTGATTTACTATAAAGTTATCACAATTAAGAGTATGAAATTGGTTCAAGGATGAGCAAGTATAATAGTAGAACATAATAAAGTCCAGAAATAGTCTCAAACATATATGGTAAACTGGTTTATAAGCAAGGTGACACCGAGATGTAGTGGGTTAAAGATTTTTTTTTTAAATAAATAGTTCTGGATCAATATGATGTATGTTTGGTAGAAACATTGAATTCTATCTTGTACTATGTAGAAAAATCAGTTCAAAGGAACTATACACCTAAATGTAAAAGCTGATAAAGTTTCTGCCTCATTAGTCATCAATGAAATGCAAATTAAAACTATTAAGGCAATTTCAAGTCCTGGGGAGGAACTGGCCATCTCCTGCACTACTTGGAGGAAATATAAGTTTATACCACCACTTTGGGCAACTAGCAATATTTGCTACACATATCCTATTATTTTTATTACATTGTCCTATAGCAAGCTTTTTAAATAATCACCAACGAGGTTGCCTTTTATTTTTAATTCCTAGCTATTTCATGGTTTTGCACTCTAAATGGGATCCTTTTTTCCCTTCTGATTGCATTTTCTAATTGGTTTTTACTGCACTATAGGAAAGCTTGATTTTCTATGTTGATCCTCTTTCTGGACATTTGTATTTTTCAGTTGTGTATTTAGGTAGAAACTCTTAGAATCTAAATTAACATCATTTTTATCTCATCTTTTCATGTAGTTTTCCACATTTTTTTCTTTTTTATATTATTGCTTTGGCAAAATTCTCCAGCAACATTGCTGAATATTACTGATGATAGCAGCCAAAATAATGTGTGCCTGACAAGTTAATGATAATCTTTCTAATATTTTATTATTAAAATTGATATTTTTGTAGGATTTGGGTAACTACTCTTTATCGGGTTAAGGGGGTTTTATCTAATCTCATTTTCTAGGAGATACTAGGAATGAGGGAGGAAGCTTATCAAATAGTTTTTTTCATGTCTTTAAAAATTATTTTTATATATTTTATTACATGTAATTTATTTATATAATTTATTATATATATATTACTTTATATGTGTTAATGTTAAAAATATTTTCACTTCTACCTTATTTTTTAAATATATCCTTGTGTTCTATTTGAAAATGATTTGTGTATGTATTTTGCATCTGTATTTTTATGCCCTTTTTCTGCTTCTCATTTGTTTGTTTTAGGATTAAGATAATGCTAGGTTTTAAAATGAGTTGAGAAGCTTTCCCTCTTTTTCTGTTCTTCATGTCAGAAACTATCTCTTCCTTATTGATTTTGAAGAGCTTAATCACAAAATCTTTTGGACTCATTCTTTCTTTCTTAGAAGTATATCTTGTCCACCGTTGACTATCATTTTTAAAAGAGAACTGACTCTGGGTGGTGAACACACAATGTGATATATAGATGATGTATTATAGAATTGTACATTTGAAATCTATGTAACTTGCTAACAATAGTCACTCCAATAAACTTTAAAAAAAAAGGAAAAAAGATCTTATAAGTTTTATGAACTTTTCTTGGGTCAATTTTGGTAATTGTACATTTTCCTGGGGAGAGGTAGTGACACTTTTTGTAGGTTTTCAAATGTATTGGTCTATACACATTTTACATGCTTTAATACTTTAATCCTCTTTATATGTGCAGTTAAAAACTAGTACTTACACTACTGATATATTTTATCTTTTCTCTTTTTTATTAGACTTACCAAAGTTTATCTTCTTTTAAACTGTTTTATTGTCTTTTCAGAGATCCAAAATTTGGTTTTAATGATCCAGTCTATTTTTTTTCTGTTACACAGCACACACACACACACACACACATATTTAGTTCTGTGAACTTTCTAAAATGATGGGTGGTCCATGTCTGTACAAGTTCTACTTGGAACAGTTTCAATGAACTGGTTACCTGTGAGAGACCTTCTATGATTTTTCTAAATGTATCTTAAAATAGTTTCTATGTTTTAAAGTGTGTAAAAGCACAAATATAATTCTTGTTTGAAACCTTCTTCTTCAACCAATGAAAACATTATATCTCTGCTAGACCTAGTCTTAGCATACCAAGTCAGAATTTTTATTAATGGCAGATCTCTGCTATTTGCTTCCTCTTTCCACCCTTCAATAATTAAACAGAATTACCAAATCCAATATTGTATTGTCCACTGAGACTGTCTCATCTTAGTTACAATTATAATTATTTTGCTCCTGTATATTGTTTGACATTCCAAACATCAGAGACCTCAAGACATTTGGGACTACAAGTAATTTCTCTATATCCATAACATTTCATGCGCTATTTACTTGTCTTCTGAACTCAGTTTACAAATTTTAATTGCTTTGTATAAATGAACTCTAAAATGTAAGATGTTTTACTTAAGAAACAATTCTCTCACTCATTCAGCTCTCACTAGGAGTAAGAAGCATGAAGGTTGGAATACTTTAGAAAAACAGTATTTCAAAAGATTCAGTCAGATACAAAGTTAAAGAAAGCTATATATTTCCCCTCTGGTGGCTTAAAATGCCACAAACCACTGACTAACAAAAAATGGAAAAATCCCTTTCTGACTAGCTAGCATTTTACTTTCTTTGGAAGTAAAGGTGAAGATGTCCCTATGACTGCCAATGACACTCCTCAAATTGAGGGTCAGGCAGACGTCTACTTCAGCTAGAAATGAACTTGCCATTTCCTTGATGGTTTCAAGACTCAGAGCAAACATTGGTCTAAAGGCTGCAGTCATTCTATTGCTCACTTCCTGATTTACAGCATCTGGGGACAGAGTGATTGTCCTACAACACAGACAGATGGTTAAGAAAGTGAAAGGCATGCTATATTGATAATTTTGCTTACAGAGAGAATGTATAAAAATACTGTGCAAAAGTTTACTTGTATACTCGGGTGTTTTGCCTTTCCTATCTATCTCTGTCTCTATATTTGCTTTATACTCAATCCCACCTCAGGCCAATTTTGCAAAAATAGATTAGGCAGATTGGACTGCTCATTTTTGCCTGCTGCTAAATAGATGCATTAGCTTTATGCTGCTAAAATAAGCTACCTTTTTTTCTTCTGTTCTCTTTGGATCTCTGTGTTTGCTGAAGTTGAGGTGGTTTTAGTGATATAAAGAAGAAAAAGCCGCTGCCTGCTCTGCTTTGCAAACTGCCATTCATTTCAGGAAAATAACTCTCTGCCTGTTGACTGGAGATCCAGCTGCTTGTCATGTTAGACCATGTGGAGTCTGCTGCTGAGTCCAGCTGTACAACAGAGATCAGTGCCCTAAGGACTGAGCACAGAAATGCTGTGATCCCTGGCAGTGACAGGGTCTCTGCTAACAAGCCTCTAGACATTCAAGATGAAATGTCATCACCCAGCACAGCTATCACAGAAGGATGAAACAAAGCATCTAAAGACCTTTAATAGCAACATAGTCTGGGAAATAAGTGAAGCATCCCTGGTGTAGTTCCCCATTCTATGGAGTTAATGTCAATTCTGTGAGCAAAGCTGACCCCTTTTATCACCTTTATCCCCAATACTCAGAGATGAAAAGATAACTTGTAATAACAAATCTTCCCATGATTGAGCTTAAAGCATTCTTTGATTTTACTGCTAGTGGTCATCCATTACTCAACAATTATAAAATGCCTATTGTGTGTTTCTCTGTCAGAAGTTGAAGTAGACAAAGAAATCAATAGTCAGATTCTCTGCCTTCCTAGAGTAGCAGGTAAGAGTCGGTCAATTTTTATTTCAGGTCTCCAATCCTCCTGTGCTGGCCTAATCCAATGACTGGCCTCCTTATGAGGAGAGGGGAATTAGGACACAGACACAGAGGGAAGAAAGCCATGTGAAGATGGAGACAGAGATTGGAGTGAGGCATGTACAAGCCAAAAGATGCCAAGGATTTCCAGCAACCACAAGAAACTGGGAAAGAGCCATTGAACAAATTCCTCCTCTGCCTCCAGGGGAATAAACTCTGCTGACACCTTGATTTTTCAGACTTCAGGCATCCTGAACTGTGACACCATAAATGCCTGTTGTTTTAAACCACCCAGTTTGTGGTAATTTGTTACTGCAGCCCGAAGAAATTAGGTTTTACCATTCTTGGGCTAGGTTATAAAAGAGAAGGTTTCAGATTTAGTATAGTCCAAAGAATGAGAGACAGACATAGTAGTTACTGTGCAGCACTCAACGACGGATTATTCCTTTGAAGCTCTATTAAGCTAGTTCCAATCTTGTAACAAATGATAAGAGCCAAGATCTGTTTCTGTGACTACTTCTACAAGTAGTGCCACCTTAAGAAGGTTCTAGAAGCCCTAAATTGAAAAGGCAACTGTCAGTAGGAATGTTTCTCTCCAGGTCAATTCCTTTGTTTAAACAGGTAACATACAAGCCCCAGCTCCTTCCTGGCTGTGGAAAAGAACAAGTCACATGTGCTATCAGTTATCTTCCATTTTTGTCAAGGATGAAAGCACGATCACTAGAAAATGACATTATTTTGGCTATTGATGTGGCTAAAGTTTTCCTGGGCCCATTATTGTTTGGCGCTATGTAATGTGTGATCATAAGCAATGAGTGTGTTTTAAAAACATGCCAGCACTAATATATCCAAAGAGTGCCATCCATCAAAATAGTTACTTTGGCAACACACACCTCACCATTGCCACCCCTACTCTGAACATTGCTAGAACTACTCTTGTGCAATTTTCTTCAAATCTAGTTAATGAGCCATGTAAGAAAATCAGCCTCATAAATGTATAGTCATATATAATTTTGACCATTAAGAATGTCATCATGCTTGATGGATATTATCTACCTCATCCATCAGAATTGGCTTTGAATAACTTTTGACCATTTCCCCAAATAAAAGCCACCATCCAGGCACTAATACTTGCCTCCAACAAGCACATTCAAAAGAATAATAGCTTCTAAGTTTCCTCTCAAAAGAATGCTTAGCACAATGCCTTGCAGATGGTTGACATCCAATGAATATTGGTGGAATTGCTTTAAATGCACTGTGTGGGTTCTGAAGACAACACCAAAGGAGGAATTCCAGAAATTAAATTTTAGGAAGTATTACATCAAGTATATAGCTTTCTAACATGAATTGTAGGAAGGAAATAATATTCAATTACATATTCAAATTGTAATCCATATTAAAAATAAGAAATATTACCTTATTGCCACATTAATACAAATCATATTCTTCTTAACCATAAGGAGATACAATCTTACGAATTTTACAAATTACAAAGAGCACAGGCACAACTATACTTATGATTCAGTTTTGCTTTCGTTTACTTTTTATTTTCTTGGATGACGAATAACATAGTGTAACATGATTTCGTGACAAATTTATTTTTTGCTCCATTTTGTTGTTAGACGCCATCTATTCATTTTCTTGTCAAAGTATAACTGTGAATCTAGAGGTTACATTTGTAAAAGCAGCAGGAAAACAGTTAAACAGACTGAAACAAAGACTAAAACCACTAGCATTGTGATAACTAAAGCACAGGTACTGTAAATTGTTTTCTCACCCCAAGAATATTGTGAGATAAGGTTCAGAGAGGAAAAAAATGGATTATAATGAAGGATTAGATGACAAATGTGATTGGATGTCAATAGAAAAAAAAAGTGACAGAAGATGTTAAATACAGCATTGTAGTGATAAAGCATTTTAGTGGTAATATTTCCCTTCAGTAGCCTTACCGCTTATCCTGGCTCCTTGGCCAGTCACTCTAACAGATATAAAATGACAAGTCAAAGCAAAGCCACTAGTGTTTTTTTTTTTTTAAAGATTGAACATGGTATTAGGTTTTAAAAGTGACTCAACTTGTAGGAATGTAAATCAGGGCAGCTGCTTTGGAGAGCAGTTTGGTGGTTTCTCAAAAGATTAAACAGGGTAACCATATGACCCAGCAATTCCACTCCTTGTTGTGTACCTAAGAGCAATGAAATACATATCCATACAAAAACTTGTATATGAATGTTCGTAGCAGCATTATTATTCATATTAGCCAAAAGGAGAAGCAGCTGAAATGTTGATCAGCATGAATGGATAAACAAAAAGTGATGTATTCATACCATGGAATATTATTTAGCAATAAAAAAATAAAGTACTGATACATGCTACAACATCAATGGACCTTGAAAACATATGCTACAGAAAAGTAGCCAGTCACAAAAGACCACATATTGTATCATTCCATATATATGGAATGTCAAAGTAGGTAAATCTATAGGGACTGAAAATAGACTAATGATTGCCAGAGGCTGGGGGGAGATGGAGAGATTGAGGAGTGGCTGCTACTGGTCAGAGGTGTCTTTACAGGTGATGAAAATGTTTTAAAATTGATTGTGGTGATGGTTGTACAATTCTGTGAATTGTACCCTTTAAATGAGTGAATTGTGTGGTATATGAATTATATCTCAATAAAGCTGTTAAAAATGACTCAAATCTTTTTTGAAAGCCACAAGCCCTATGTTAAAAGAATTTTCTTTCTAGGTAACATTAACTCGCCCAGGTAAGATAAAGAATGATATTGAATTCTCAGTATTTGAGAAAAGTGCAGCTTCTGATGTTCCCCCAGTAGTAAAATGGGTTAAGTCAAATATGAGGTAGAGATATTTTATCTGTTAGTAGTGTTTTCTCAGAGCACATCATGCTCACCAAGAGTCAATACATTTGATGTCTCGCAAGCAAAACTAGCTCTTAGGAGACCGTCCTAGCCACTGTTGTTTCTGAGTGTACCTAATGTCTCATAAAGTCAAAGCCATCACAGTAAGCATTTCAGGGACATCCAGTGTCATTCATAGCTACAGTTTCTTTAGAAAGTCAACACTGACTGATGTCCCTTCTGTTATTATTTAAACTCTTGTTTATTGGGCATTTATCTGTGCCAAGGATTTACCGAATTTTATGGGTATTCTCTTATTTGATCCTTATAACAATGCAACATTGTATAACACCAAGGGGGGACACCACAAAAATGGATACAATGTTCAACTCAGCCATTCTAAATTTCATTATCCCCAGTGGCTCAGAGGGGGGTTTCAGAGCCTTCCCCAAAATATCATCACCAGTAAACAGTGGAGCAGAATGTGATGTTTGGCCCATCTGGCTCAGATATGTAGTAGGCAAAACTCCAGGCTGAAAGTTAGTGGAGGCCATTTGTTAGTACAGGGAAGGAGATCATGTCAGTACAGCATAGGGACTGAGCATGAGGGACCTGTTTGCAAATACTGGTTTAATCACTTAATATTGTAGACTGTGATCAATTATTTATGCTCCTTTGCCTCATTTTTCTCGGCTCTAATAGCAGAATGATAATAGTATATAATAGTATTTTGATGTTTCAAATGAGATATCCCCTTAGAAAAGTCATTAAAGTGTCTGGTGCACTATAAAGCTATCCACAAACGTTCGTCAATTAAGGTGTTTGTGAATTTATGACATTATAGGGCAACCATATTACTGACTCTGTCCACGCTTCGGAAGCAACAGTTGAATGGCAGGACTATTCAATTACTCTAGCTGTCTTAGTGATTAAGTTGGCTCTCCCCATCATGGGTGGATTAGGGAAGATTAAATCATTAATGATTTGCATATGTAAATTACATACAAAGCTGATTTCAAGTATATATGTACTTATACATTTCCGGACTCTTGGGCATGGAGTAGTGTATGTTTAAGAACAGAACGGTGTTTTACAGATCTGGAGGACTGGGACATATTTTGCCTCTATTCACTTGTGAACAGGCATGGAATAATAATGTTCAGTTATTTCAATTCTCCTGCACAAAACACCTGTATTTGAGAATCTGCATTTGAGAAACATTTATATTTGAGAAACAATCCATTAATATGTCCTTAAAAGAAAGCAATGAGTATGCTCTCTATACATTAATATGGAAGCTCTTCAAATATAGTATTAAGCAAAAAAAAAAAAAAGCCAGTTGTGGAATTGTGTGCATTATATGATAAAATTGGTGTAAAGAGGAAAAAATATAAATATATAATTGTATCTTCTCACATAGTGCAAAATGACTCTATGTATAAAAATTTGTGGATGAACAATAGTTACCTCTGAGAAAAATGAGAAGTGGACGTGAACAGCTAGAATCGAAAGACTCTTTACTCTAGGCCATTTTGCATTTGTTGATTTATACTTGTGAATGTATTACTTATTCAAAAAGTCAAACGCATAATTAAAAAAAATAAATCTCTCCAATGGCTTTTGGTTAGGGGAAGATGAGGAAGCATACTTACAACATTGTCTAATAAATGATAATCGTTTTGAAGAACAGAGGGAAAAAAAGGCATAGTGAATTCTTAGTTGTCACTTAGGGAAAAAAATGCACATGAAGAGCCAGTTATTTTCAATCACCATATTTATAATTATAAACCTGAGAATAAATAAAAAAATTCATGTATCACAAAGAGAAACCCCAGGTGGTGGTGGGTAGCTAAGGAGGGGAAACATAGCTGAACAGCCAGACTCTGTTGCCCAGGAGAAGATCGTGACCTTGAGAGACCAGGTGTGCAGAGACACATTCAAGGAGAGTCCAGTTCAATTATATTTTTGCACTTACTATTTTAAACTACAGAACTGTTTGCTCATAATTTACAAAAAGCTAACAGTTCAAAAAATGTTTGCTTTAGCACATTATCTATGTTATATAATATAGAACATAAGGTATGGCTAAATGCATAATAAATGTATTTATTTTATAAAAATTTTAGTTAGTACAAATACACCCAGGAAATTATCTGATGCTATTTTGCATTGAAAAAAAAAAAAAAATATATATATATATATATATCAAGGTTTATCTGAAGATGGGGGGAAAAAAATTTTGGAGCCAGGAAGACTGTGTTGTATCATTACCACATGCCCCGCAGTATAGCAAATCACTTTTCTATTATGATGTGATGTGATTTTTTTTAACAGTTGATTACTTACAAAAGTGATTTAGAACAATTTCATAACTTGGATTCATCTAAGAAAGAAATAATCTGTAAATTGTAAGTAACTTGGGGTCAAAATGGTGTCTTATTTATTTTGTACTCCATAATCAGGTGCATAATAAACACTAAATAATTTTTTAAGAATACATTTAGGATGACAAGCTCAGCTCTGCCAATTTGTTTTTCAAATTGATTTAGGGCTAACAGACGCAGCTCTGCCTGTGTGAACAATGGGAGTGTTGCAGTTTATGGGTTGATGTCACTCATAGTCCCATGAGGAACACTTTCCCCTTTTCCTTTCAGAAGAAAAATTGGTCCAAGGATAATAGGCCATCTAGTTTGAGACATCTTGTATGCTAGAGTGAATTAAAACAAACAAACAAACAAAAAAATCATAGTTTGAGTTTTTTCCTCTGGCCATCAGATTACATGTATGTTCATGGGAGAAAAAAACTTAGTGAATTACTGGATGATTTGAGCCCTCAGGTACGTTTGCCTAGAGGTGGCTTTTCAGATTGAAGAGAATAATGAATAAAAAACAAGAAACTTGAATATATAAGTCCTGGCCCTGCTACTTCCAACTATGTGACCTTGAACAATTCATTTTACTTAAGCTTTAATTTTCCCCATTGGAGAAATAGGGTAAAGGAAGAAGGCAGAGGCGGGACTGCTGGTTTTGATGACCAGATCACTTAAGATAGCATGTAGGTTCTAAGAAATATATCAGAATATTACATCAGACTATTGACCACCCTTTCCTTCTAGTTCTCACACTTCGGTGGTTTGCTTGTGGGTTTTTGTCTACACATATCACATGGGTTCAGCTATATGGATTTATTCAATTTGGAATTTGGCAAATCATGTTTGTTATTCTGGGTCACATGCTAAGCATGCCTTCCCTGGGCTCCATCCTGCCTTCATCCTTTCCATGCCTTAAATTTCCCCCAATTTCCCAAATCTTCCTGACAACCCTCTGTTCTCTAGTTTGGTGTTTTCTACTGAATTAACAACTCAACATTCGTACTGCAATTTCTAGCTCAAAATTATATAATTCTTAGTGAAATAGCTCCCGCCAAAGGAAATATTGTTTTAAGTCTCTTTATTCAGAAATAAATGTGTTTATCCCTAAAATTATAATGAGCACAATAAAGTTTTGAGTGAATCAGAGGCATTAAAGATCTTTCAGTGACTTATAGTTATTATTATGCATATCAATTTTCACTGTATGCCATTGTGAAGGCATTTTGATTATTGGAGTATACTGCAAAATGGCCTACATCCTTGTGATCAATAAGTCTCAGAGTTGTTAGCTAGCATTTTGTCAAGCCTTTGTGTATTTAGGATTGTTCTTTAAAAGCCAATTCTTGCCTAGAGGTTTTTTATTGACTTCTATTGATTCTTCTATCAATTCCTGTAGCGCTTTCAACTCTCTTACAGTTCAATCGCTTACTTATGCAGATACAAGTTTTGCTCTTTTCATTCCTACACTGACAATCTTATATCATCTACTATTATTTTAATCTACTGATATCAATGGAGTAAGTCAAATGAGTTGAGAACATGATACATAGTACTGCAAATGCATTTCTTTTTTTTTTAAGATTTTATTGGGGAATTGGGGGGATGGGAACAGTGCTGGAGAATTGGGGGAAGGGCAACAGACAAGTTGCTGTCCTTTTGTTCTTCAGTCTAGTTGTGGAGGGCATCGCTTCACTGGCTCAAGTTGGCACCATCATTACGCTCTTCACGAGCGAGGCGGATCAGTCGCCGGCTTCTGGTTGGCCGCTCACTACAGCTGCTGGCCGCTCACACTGACTGCTGGCTATACACGGTAGCTCATGGCAACCCACTGCAGCAGGGGCTACTGCCTACGCCATGGCCTGCGACTCACGGCAGCCCAGCTCCAGGTTGAGCTGTTGTTCAGCATCTTAGCTGTAGAGGGCAGTGTCACTGGCCCTCATATGTGGGATCCGAACCGGGGCCCTCTGGCATCCCAAGCCAGCTCTTAACCATTGCGCCACTCAGCCGGCCCTACAAATGCATTTCTTAATCATGCAAAGGGTAAATTAAATATTGTCTCTCTAGCCTTTTGTACTTATATTAATAATACATTTAACAAAAAAAAATACAGTTAACTATCACTATTTCAATTTATTTGAAACAAACTATAAATACAACAGTAATTATTGTATCACAAAATTTTTTACAGTTTTTAGGGACAATTATGAGACGATGATGGCTTTAGATGTAAACAGAGAAGAGAGTCACTCTATTGTGTTATTAAAGGACACTTAGAAACCATTTTTCCCCAAACATCTCCCCTAAAAGTTTACCAGGTGCCACGTGTTTCCACCACTTGAGCCATCTCCTTTTTTAAAGCACTATATTCAGAACATCTTTATTTTATGCAGACTCATTCTTTAGGGATTTCTATAACCTAACTGAACACATTTTTGCAATTTATTTGTCAGGTTATTTAGCTACCTCTTGACAGAGTAGAGGTTAGTTCTGAGGGAAAAATTAAAGAAGGCAGGTACATTTTGAGGGGAAGAAAAAAGAAAAGACACAAGAAAATATTTAAATTATAAAATACAGAGTAACAAAAATTGGTCATGATGGTTTTACTCAAGCTGTCGTTTGGGTTTTCATGTAAGAGACAGGAACAGAAGATTGAACTGAAAAAAAAAATGGTATAATATGATAATGGACTTGCCCTGGGATACATGAAGAAATGAAGGGATGGGTTGGACCACAGGTAAAGGCTAGGTGAATGGTCCCAAGTCACAGGGAAAGACTTAGAATGCAGGGTTAACACAGGTATCAGAAGAAGAGGAGACTCATGCACGAAGAGACTGCAAAGTGAGCAAGGCTTTGTAGGATTTCATAGCAGTACTGTGCGACAGGATCAAGGAGGACTTCTTTCTTCTTCTTTTTCTTTTAAAAACAGATTTTATTAGGGAATTGGGGAAGGGGAACAGTGTTGGGGAATTGGGGAAGTGGAACAGCCAAATTGTTGTCCTTCAGTCCTAGTTGTGGAGGGCGCAGCTAGCTCAGCTCCAAGTCCAGTCGCCATCTGGCTGACTGTTCGGCAGCTGAAGGCCGCTCAGCTCACTGTGTCATGTTCAGTCTTTGTTGCAGGTGGGCGTAGCCCACCATCCCATATGGTAGTTTAACAGGCAACCTTGTTGTTAGTAGCACGTGCTCTCACCAGCTGAGCCATCCTGCCACCTGTTGGCAGCTCAGTGGCAGCTCAGTTGGAGCGCAGCTCACTGGTCTATGTGGGAATTGAACCGGGGACCCTGTTGCTCAGAGCTAGTGCCTTAACCAACTGAGCCACTCGGCCGGCCAAGGGCAGATTTCTTGAGGATTTCTCAGCCAGACAAGGGAGTGCTTGAGCAGTTAAAATTGACACCCATCCTTCAACTGGCAGAGCATGACAGAGATTGTCAAGGCCACACATACTGCTGTGGTTACCCTTGCAGTGACTGTATGCATATCACACTGTGCTCTCAAAACATCATTTCTGCACCCAAACTATCTAGATATCTCTAATATGCATCCATCACTTTGGCTTCTAAGCTTCTGCTTTTTGAATTCACTGTTCTCTTTACAAACAAGGTGCCTCATTAAGATCCTGACAGGAACTGCCAGAAGGACTTATGAGCCTCCCTTTCTACAGGTCTTAGCCAACACAGCCTAAAGTGGCATTTTCAAACCCAAACTCCAGCTGTCTTTTCTGCTGATGGAAACTTTTGTGGCAGAGTGCAAATAGCTCAGCAAGTGATTTTAGGGTGGATGTGAAATTTCTGCTGCACTGCCAAAGGGGGATTTCTCAGGAGCATTTCTTCATGTCAGTCTCTACAAACATCAAGCAGCGCCTTGTGGCAGCTAGACTGACACTTACTGAATCTTCCCCAGTTTTTGCTTATGCTGAGACAAGGTTTTGACGTCAGCATCTGGATTGTGTGGGGATAAAGAGGTAGCTATCTGACCCATCACCTTTTCCTGAGTTCATGAAAGGTCAGCAGCAATTTTGGTTTGTCAAGGGGAGGATATGAGACATTTTGGTGAGATAAAGCCCCTAGTAAGGGAGACATTGCAGTGAACTTATCCTGGGTTTTTTTTTTCCTGGCTAACTTAGTTGAATAAATTTTACGTTTAGTGCACCCCTGGAGATGGACTGTGCAGCAGTAAAAGAACAAAATCAAATCTTTTTGCCGAAAGGGAAGAGACAAAGCCATATGAGAAGGATATCTGATTCAGAAGGATACATGGAAAAGATTCAGAACAGGTAATTTAATATAGAATATAACTTTAGTGGTAATTTAAATGTGATAGCATTGGCTACACAGTACATTTCAAGTTAGTGGTGGATTGCATTGATTTTTAAAAAATATTCCCAGTTCTATATGGGATTACATCAAACTTAAAAGTTTTTTCACAACAAAGGAAACTATCAATAAAACAAAAAGGAAGCCTACTGAATGGGAGAAGAAGGTATTTGTCAACGATATATCTGATAAGGGATTAATATCCAAAATTTATAAAACACTTATGCAACTCAACACTAAAAAAACAAACAACCCAATTAAAAATGGGCAGAGGACATGAAGAGACATTTCTCTAAAGAGGACATACAGATGGCCAACAGGCATATGAAACAATGTTCAACCTCGCTAATCATTAGGGAAATGCAAATAAAAGCCATAATGAGATGCCACCTTACCCCAGTAAGAATGGCTGTCATCAATAAATCAGCAAACAACAAGTGCTGATGAGGTTGCGGGGAAAAGGGAACCCTGGTACACTGTTGGTGGGACTGCAGATTGGTGCAGTCACTATGGAAATCAGTATGGAGGTATCTCAAAAAAGTGGAAATGGAACTACCTTATGACCCAGCAATTCCACGCTTATCCAGGAAAACCCAAGACACTAATCCAAAAAAATATATGCACCCTTATGTTCATTGCAGCGCTATTTACAATAGCTAAGACTTGGAAATAATCGAAATGCCCACCGGTAGATGACTGGATTAAGAAACTGTGGTAGATTTACACAATGGAGTATTACTCAGCTATAAAGAAGAAGGAAATCATACCATTTGCAACGATATAGATGGAACTAGAGAACATTATGCTAAGTGAAATAAGTCAGCCAGAGAAAGACAAATACCATATGATCTCACTTATACGTGGAATCTAAAGAATTGAATGAATGAGCAACGTAAACAGAAATAGTCTCAGAGACACAGAGGAAAAACTGATGGTTGCTAGTTGGGAGGGGGTGGGGACGAGGCAGAAGGGGAAGGGACGAGACAACATAAATTGGTAACTACAACACTGCCTCAGGGATGGAAAAGACAGTTTGGGGAATAAAATCAATAATGTTGTAAATATTTTTTAAGGGGTCAGATGGTCTCATGTCTTGTCAGGGAGACCACTTCATGGATGGTGTAGAGGCCTGACCACTGCACTGTACATCTGAAGCTGCCATTGAATAATACTATATGTCAGCTATAATTTAATACATATATATTCATGGGATGTGTAGAGTGTGGGGAGTGGAATCAATGTAATTGTAATAGACATGTATGATATCGGGGGTGGAGGGGCAGTTCATGGGGGGAGGGTGTTGTCACTTTGTGAGGGGTGAAAAGGATAACTGTTGCATTGTTTTGTACACTTGAAACTAATAATGATAATAAAAAAATAAAATAAAAAAAATAAATAAAAAAATAAAAAACAAAAACAAAAAAACAAAAATAAATAAATAAATAAAAATATTCCCAGTTCTGAAGGAAATGGGAACCAAAAATGAATTTAGAAGACCAGAGTGGGAGAGCCTGATAGATGTTTATCAAACCCATTTCTTCTTTTTTCCTGAGCTCCTAGCTTGACTGCATTTACTGGCCTCCCATGTGTGGCCATGTGACTGACTTCCAATAAATGAAAAAGGAAACGTGAGTAGCTTGTGCCACTTTGCAGCCAAGCCCACTGCTACCACCTCAGGAGATGCTTTATGCTTTGCCTCCTTCTGATTGGCTTGAAAAGGGGTTATTCTCCCAAGCAACTTTGGAAGCTACATTTGGGAAGATGACTGATCCCTGTAGGTCATCACTTGGAAAAGCAGAGCCTATTGATTAGAAACACCCAGCTTAGACTTTGCATAAGCAAGAAATAAGTTTATATTGGGGTTAAGCCTTTATGCATTTTGGAGTTTATTACAACAGATTAACTAATGTGGCTTTAGCTAACTAACAAACAATCCCTTAAAATGTTCATGTGGAAGGCATTCATGTTTTTCTGGCAGTACTGTATAAAATACCACACAGCTACACCACAATGGTGCCAATTAAGATTTGACCAAATAAGAAGACACTGTATACCATATCAATGCAATCTTTTTCTTTCCTGATAGATGCAAATGACTTGGGAACTTAATGGCAGTGCATCTTAGGCTATAATTCTGTTACAGTGACCTGAACATTTGGGAACTATCTATGCCAGAAAGTTTTTTCATTACCGTGCATTTCTCAGGAAATGTGCCTTATGCCTTTCTGTGGAACACCATAAGAACAAAGAATAAAAAAACTGCTTTTGGAGTAGTTTTGCCTATTAATCCAGACTTGTTCTTAACTACTGTAGAGACATTCCTTCTGGTGTCCAGCTGCTCTGGCATTCACCAGCTTGCAATCTTGGCTGCTCAGGCGATACACTTAGACAAGGCAATGCTTTCCTAGGTGTTCTGTGTGATAGGAGGCCAGAGGCTACTCAGCAGAGATAACAGAAAAAAGAATCTCTGCAATGGTCATGTGCTTTAGAAAAAGGACTAAAGCAAATAGCTGCAGAGACAAAGTTTCGAATGATGACTGGGGCTAATGAAAGAAAGAAGAAAGAAGGGGCTAACTCAAGAGCTCAAAGTAAGGGAAAACAAAGAACAGAGCAGAAGGACTTTCCATAAAGGTTCTGGTCTAGCTTTAGACATGCACGAACTCCTTAGAAACAGTACAAAACTTTCAAAATTTGGGGCCCAGGTGGGAGATGGGACGGTGAATCACGCTTCTTGACCTTTCAGCAAGGGGGTTTCATCCTCTGAGTGAAGCAGATCTCAAATATTTAGGACTATCCTCCCCCTTCAATTCTTTGTCTATGGTTTGGTTTCAAATATCTTAGCTTTGCAAAGTACCACTAAGGCATGTCATAGAGTGTGTGTATGTGTGTGTGTGTATAATATAACATATATGTTATATAACATAATATAATATATACATATAACATATATAACATATATGTCATATATATATTACACACACACACACATATATACATTCTGGGGGTGCCAAAAAAATGTATACACATGACTTGTATTCATCTTTTGTTATTACACAATTTTAATTAAAATTAAATTAAATTTAATTAAAATTATCACAATTTTAATACAGTTTTTTTCCTTTCTTAAAATGTGTATACATTTTTTTGGCACCTCTGAGATATCTATATCTATATCTATATCTATAGCATATATATCATCTATATATATGGCTAATACTAATTCCAAAGAAGACCACATAAATAATAACAAAGGAAACAATATATATATATAGGTATATATTTCTGATTCTATTAAGATAAACACTTCCGCAGCCTTGAATGCCTTGAGTTATTCTATTTTTGTTTCCTAGGATAACTGGCCTAAAGGTTGCTTCACTTTTAGAGACTTTGGGACCTCCACATGGTGCCACCCACCAGTTGATTGTTTTCACAGGCCAAGTCAAGGGAAGGGTCCAATTCTAACATGTTTACGTAAAGCCCTTTCTCATTTGTAGAGTCTTCTTTATTCTAAGTGTAAGTTGAAAGTTTGTTTACTAATTTTCAGGAGTTACTATGCTTTGAGTAATTTAAAAATTATTGATTTCCAGACTTTCTTTTTTGATTAGATAATAAGTCCCGGGGGGGAAAAAAACTCGTTTTGAAAAATTGGTTAAAATTTTACTTGTAGACCAGTATCAGATCATTTTTTGGTAAATATTTATTTGCTATAGAAAAATATATAGTATCTATTTGATGAGTAATAAAAGTCTATTTTTATTTGTTAGATTGAGCTTATCAATGAGTTTTTCTATTCCTTCATATTAATGACTTATTTTTTCTGTTGAATTTTAAAATTCATATTGGTGAAGATTTAGAGATACATTATGTGCATTCATTGAATCTCTTCAGGTTCTCTAGTTAGTTTGGTGGTCCCATCCTAGTGCATTTCTTCTAGCTGTTTTATTTCACTGTGACTTTGGGTCTAGTCCTCAGATTGTGTCTACACCCTAGACTGTGGGAGGTAATGAACCTTTACATCATCACCACTTTGCAGACAGCGGAGGAAGCCTCAATTCCCCCAAATGTTCTCTGCTGTCAAGAAAGACCACTCCTTCCCAGGTTCAGGGGTTAAGGGGGGAACACACACTTGCACACCTCCTGGGACCAGGGAGACCAGCACCCCCTCCCTGAAAATCATTTGGACTGTTGTTGCTCTCTCATCAGAGACCACTGTTCACCAGCCAAGCTCTCTCCAGCAAACTAGTCGTTTAGATGCATCTCTATCCTGAACTTCCTTTTCGCTCTGACCAAGAACATTCTGCCCCATTTCTCTCCACTCGAACTTCGAAGGAGCCTGAGACCCCACTCAAAAGCTCCAGGTCCAGCCTCAAGGTCATATTCAGAAGTCATGTTGATTATGGGAGTAGTAGACAGTGGGCCACGTTTAACTTTATCCTCAGCTCCTCTCTCTGTCTTGGTGATACATTCCCTCAGACAATTGGCTGGACAGGCTCTAAGCCATTCAATCACCTTACCATGTAAAACAAGAATGATGCCCAGTTATTAACAGGAGGGTCATCCTGAACCAGGAAGCGAAGCATTTCACCTTTCATCTCTCCAGGTTTCAACCCTGCATTGTCATTTGGAGTATCAGCTGAGATAGTTCTTTAAGTCAGAAAAACAAATTTCTCACCCTAAAGAAATTTACTGGGAAAAGAATTTATAGTGATGACTACAGCTTTCCAGGGCCTTCTGAATATGCAGTGTCCATTAATAAGCTTAAATTTCCCTTTTCTTTGTTCTGTTAAAACAAAGAAAACAATGATTCTCCAAGAGAGTAAAATCATTATATATATATATATATATATATATATATATATATATATGCTTATGACATGGAGAGAGAAAAAAAATTTCTTCCTCTGATCATAATATTACTCCAGAATATCATTTGATAATACAGGAAGTTCATAAGCCATTAGGATAATGATTTCTAACATTACCTGTCAGTAAAATATGGAAATCATTTCTTGTTACCCATTTGTACTAATTTTATCTCACATATTTAGTCAGAAGCAAAGGCTTTCAGAGGTGACTGTTTCCCACTGATTAATTCCCAGTTCTAACAGTCAGATCACCAGATGATATTTAGATACAGTAATATTTTCTTAACAGTGCATTTTTGCAAAAATAAAGATCTATATCTTAGCTGACTCATTTAGGTGGTCTCTTGAAAGTGAGGGAAATGTTTACCCATTTTGCCCCTGACCTGTTGATTCTTATCCTGAGACATTGAGACCTCATTTCCAGATTTAATGTGTGAATAAAGTGAAGCTCATTTCAGTGTCTCTTATAACTCATTTGTCTCCCTTGGTCCTCTCCTTTTCCTGCCTCTGTTCTTCACCACTCACTCTGGGCTCATAATTTACCTATGGCTCCAGACGCCCCACAGAACCATCTGAATTACTGCCCAGTTTCTTAGGTTACAGATCTCCCATAATCCTTTCTCCTGAGTACTTAGGTCAATTTAGAGTACCTCTGCTCAATTTACTCAGAGTTATTCAAACCAGATATTGTCAATTAATTTGAGTTGATAGGCGGTGGTTTATGAAAAGTGTTGCCCTTCTCAATAGTATTTGCATTTTGATTAGCTTCAACAGAGCAAATTCTAGGATTATGGTAAGCATTAATGACTGATGTGAATGCATGTGTGAATGTAGATGTAGACGGTGAAAGGAAGGAGAGGAGAAGCATTTGGAGTGTCTTTTTCAAATTTCTCAATCTTTACAATTCTCTGCTTTTTAAAGTTTAGATTTGCCTATAGATGTTTCAGGCACTAAACATTTCATCATCTTTTCTTAATGTTGTGGCTTATATCTTTGACAATAATATAATAATAATGATAATAATAATAATAGTAATAATTGCACCATAATGATTTTTGACTTTCCATGGTTTTTGAGCATCATTATCTCTTTTTACTTACTGTGTCCATAGTAGCAACAGCAAAACATGAAAACCTATCCCTGTTCTGATAGTTGAAAGGTTTTCGAGATGTGCGTCCATGAGGAAGAACCCAATCCTATTCACTTAGCTATAAATATAAAGAAACTTTTCTTTTTTAAATCTTGGTACAGAAAGAAGCAATATTAAAAACTGGTGGGGCTGGCCGAGTGGCGTGATGGTTAAGAACTGGCTTGGGACGCCAGAGGGCCCCGGTTCAGATCCCACATAGGAGGGCCAGTGACACTGCCCTCTACAGCTAAGATGCTGAACAACGGCTCAACCTGGAGCTGGGCTGCCTTGAGTTGCCGGCGACGGTGTAGGCTGCAGCCCCTGCTGCAGTGGGTTGCCATGGGCTACCGTGTGTAGCCAGCAGCCAGCGTGAGCAGCCGTCCAGAAGCCGGTGACTGATCTGCCTCACCTGGGAAGAGCGCAATGATGGTGCCAACTTGGGCCAGTGAAGCAATGTCTCCACAACTAGACTGAAGAACAAAAGGACAGCAACTTGTCTGTTCCCCTTCCCCCAATTCCCCAGCACTGTTCCCATCCCCCAATTCCCCAATAAAAATCTTTAAAAAAACCCAAAAACTGGTGCACCCACTGAACTTTCACCCACTTTTCAAAACCTGTAAGTTCCTGCTCAAAGCTGACTGCTACATAGCCACACTCAGCCATGCAGAGAAGGCATTTTTCCTTTTCTCAGGAGAAAAGAGGCAGTTTTAAAAACAGAAAGAAGAGATGATAGAAGGACAATGGGGGGAAAAAATCACATGTCATCCCTTTCCTTTCTTTCTTGACTTTTTCTCCAACACTCAGTATAAATACTAAAAGGAAAAAACAGAAAGAAAGAAAAGAAAAGAAAAGAAAAAAAAAAGAACACAAACTTTTACAAGGGAGAATTCACAATTCTCAGGCATGTATCTCTAGACAAGCTGACACTCTATCTCATTCTAAGCAAGAGTGGCACCCTTAGGAGATAAGAATTGGATAGGATTATGCAAAAGATCTCAGGCCAAAAGAGGAGCATTTAAACATATTAGGTAATCCAAAACAGATGTTGTTAGGATCAAGATCAGGCTCTGTTTCTTAAGCAGAGGAAGGCTCTGCTTTGATGGATCCCATGTGACAATCCACACTGCTGTGACACTGATCGCACACATAAAACTTAAGATGTCATTCCCAAAGGCAATCAGAGTTATGTGCTTACAGACAACCTATCTGGAAGTAGATAAGGAAATATTTAGCATGCTTTCCCCTTATTCTTATGAGGGAAAAAGCTAAGTATTTGCTTACTTTAATGCTTGGATGGAGTAAATATGCTTAGTGCATAATTATAACACTAAACTGTCAATGAAACATGACAAATATTTCTCTGTAGGAATTGTGCTGGAGCACAAGGTAATCCCAACTGTCACTGAGAGACATGAAATTTGCCATTCAAAAATGGCTTTCCCTCTGAGGCCTCTCATATGTTGTAGTGAAATTCCAAGGGGCATTATCAGTTAATTGGAAGGCAAATACTGACAATCCCTTCACGCACAATACTTACAATTTCACTGTAATAACACGGAGGCAAAAGAAATAAATAAAAGTTTGCTGAAATTGAGTTCATAGTCTAACATAACTGTGATTCATTTTTGATGGATAATAAAGAAAAATGTCATGTGGAGGAAAGTGGAAAAACTGAAATTGTCCCCCAGAGGCTTCCAGATAAACATGCACTGACCCATGAGATGGCTTGACCTTGGTAGGGAAATAATATTTTGAAATAAATGACTATTGACCTCTCTAAATTTTCTTCTGCGAGAGTCTGTCTGTTAGCTCTATCCTTAGTGTCCAGGGATTTGTTTTATATTAAAACGTTGATGGAACTGGCTAAAATGGAGGATAAATACAGAGATTTTTGAACATTGCCCATCTATTCTTGATATTCATGGAATAATATTCTTTATTAGAGAAAGATGTTGAGAGAGTTAATGACACGGGCACATCTTGAGTCCTTTGGTGTTGTATAAACCAAAAGAAGTAGCAATAATAGGAAAGAACAGAAGGAAATGAATGCTGGGTCGGAAGTCCACAAACAAAATACTTCAGCTGGAGCCCAAACCCAGACATGTGGTAATGAGAGATGCAGCAATTTCTCTCTGCAGGCCTGGTTCACACAGTGTAAACCCAATAAGCAAAAGGAGTCAGAGTGTCAAGACCCATAGCTGCAGTGCAAACAAGAGCAGCTTTGTATATTGGGAAAGGCATTTTCGTTTGACTTGATTTGTCTGGCCAACAGCTCCTCATAACTGCCACGAATCCAAGGAGTGTGTGGCAGTTGGGTCAAAGTATATGTAACAGTTTTCAGTATTTTAGAATCCCCGAGGAGGCTGAAAGCTTCTTGCAGGCACTGCAGTCATTATTATTCCTGGTAGAATGATAGGCGTGATAATATTTATTTTTATATTATATTTATTTTTTTAAAAAGAAAGAAAACCAGACACTGAGAAAATAAATAAGCTTTTCCAGGTGAGGCACCAAGAAAATACTATAGAATTAACACCTCCTTATGAAAAAGATATTTGTTGAGCTTGACCCAGTAAGGAAGCATGATGAAGCTTACTAATGTGTACTTAAGGCTAACTACTTTAAAAATAAAACCGCCCAGGCAGACTAACAAAGGACTGCCAAATGGTCACTGAAGGCACTGGCCATTCTTTATTTTTAAAAATAAAATAATGTTAGAAATGGTAATGTACCAACTTGCCAATCATGTGAAATATTAGGCAGCAAAGTGAGTAAATACTGAGGTGACTGAATCCAGTAAGGACTTGTTACTGACTACAACTTTTCTCCTTTTTCAGCATGGCCTGATCGGAGGTCCAGTTGTGCCCATCACATTTTGCTGCTAACTTCAGATGAAAGTGATGCTTTCCTACTAGAATCTCAGGCACTTATACTATTTATACTAATATATATTATATGTACTTATACTACTTATACTAATAGAACAGTTGATTTCTTGAAGATAATGGTTGGCTCAGATTCTGTTTTGAATCCCTAGAGCATGAAGTAAATGTCTTACAGCGTTAGTACTCAGTAAGGGTTTGTTGAGGGAATGAATGAATGTGTATTCTGAAATTATTTCACCAAGACTGATATAGTGAAATAACAATGAAATGACATTGAAATCACACTAAAATTACAAAGAAAATGTCACACCAATTGACACGCCCTTTAGTTTTCTCACAATGGCACCTAGAATAGATTGCAAATAAATATGCATCTACATTACTGTGTGTCTTGATCAATTTTTGTTTTAATTTTAAAAATAAGGTCTACACAAATAGTCCATTCTAGGTTCCATTATCATGTGTAGACTCATCACAGTGCATTGTATGGTTGGCAGATAAAATAGAGAATACCCAGTTAAATTTAAATTTCAGATAAACAATTGTTAAATTTAAATTTCAGATAAACAAATAGAAAGAGTTCATCCACCTGGTGCTAGTAGAATCAAACATGAAACACCAAAAACTGCAGTGGAGAAAGACTGGCTATTTTATGATGAATGGTGTCACTCAAGAGAACAGGAAGCTAGTGTTCAAAAGCCTGAATTTCCCCATCGAGGTTTCCAGGCAAGTTTTTAAGGGTTTAGGGGAACAAGTATGCAGAAGCTCTGGGGGGAAAGTTTTAATTAGAGTTTGGTAATTTATATTAAGGGGTGTCAACATCGGATCTTCCTGGTGGGCCCTTTGCTTCCTAAAAGGTTTCAGGTTCTGGTTATGTCCTAGTCCTTTGATTCTGTGGTGGTGGTGAGAGAGGATGAGAAGGACAAGACTTTACTTCCAGGTACAGCTGCAGGTCAAAGTTCTCTCATCTGCACAAGCTTTGCCTGCATGCCTTGCAGTTTGGGTCTATTGTCTCTGAAAAGCAGCTCAGTATCTCGTTAAACATGATGGGACCATTTTGAGCTGGTTCTGCTGTTACACCGTATAGAATTTTAATATAATTAACTTTTTAGTATAAGAATGTGTCAAATATTGCCTGGGTCACACATATTAAAAATGTTTATGCTAAAAATATGTATTATCTATCTGAAATTTATACTTATACCATAAAATGATTCATTGTTTATCTGAAATTGAAATTCAACTGTGCATCCTGTATTTTTATTTACTAAATCTAGCAACCCTAGAAGCAACTAAAAATCAAAAGAGAATCAAATACAATACCCATGCCACAGGTGGAGCAATGAGAAACTGCTTGCTTCCTTACGTCTGATCAAATGTTTCTGTTTGTTGGATGTATGCTTTTCCCCAAGAAAGATACTGGAGACTCACTCTTCTGAGTGTCCTGCTTTTTCCAGAACACACCAACGTGAGCAAATCTTTAAGCAGAACCGACTTTGCTGCTGTTTTTGTAGAATCCTGGAGGAGGAGAGCAGTGTTGCACGTAGATAGCTCAGCAGCAAGCATGTCTTCCTCTCTCTGCACTTTTCTTTCTATAGGTCTTCATAGGAAGTTATTTTAAATGATCAGGTGAGAGGGAACCAGAAGTTGCAACTGAATAAAATGCTTTCCCCCACTAATTAAAGTCCTAATTTTTATAAAATGGGAGCAATAAAGTAGACCGTTTTTTAGTCAGAGTTTGAGGGCACTGGTTGGGGAGACAATCTCTGTAGGATGGAGAAGAGGAGATGACAAACCTGGAAAGGGCATTGGAGGGAAGATGGAGAAGACTCTACGGAGGAGGAATGATCTGAGAGCCAGCCAGCCTCAGAGTCTAGACATGGTTCTACTTAGTTGCTACGTGACTTTTAGCAAGTTACTTAAGCTCTCTTAGCTTCAATTTTGCCATTTGTAGAATAATAAAAATAGCTTTATCCTTCAGAATATTTATGGATATTAAATGAGCTTGACTCTTCTCTGGCCTATGGCAAGTGCTCAGTAAATTGTATGCGTGGTGATTCTGGGTCTTTTGTTATTGTTGTTGTTTTCTATTGCAGGAGGATGAGCAAATATTTTCTGGCAATGGCCAACTTCCTTTTCTCCAGATTAAAATAATTGATGCTACGTTTGCTTCTCTTAACATCAATGGTTGAATACCTTTTACTTCATCATTTTCTAATAGTCACAGCACCCAATTCTTTGCAGCCTGACTCCAAAAGTGAAAGCACACATATCATCATCAAAGCGTCTCAATCAAGCAAACCATGTCTTTAGAATTAAAGAAGGAAAGCCAACTTCACACTTTAAAAAAAAATGCTTAAGATTTTAGAGGAAAGATCATTCGATTTCTAGAAGTTACATGCGTCAAAAGATAACCACACAACAAAGTTGAACATTCCCTTCCCCCTCTCACTTGTCACAAATGCTGTGAATACGAGATGAAAGACAAAAGCAGCCAGTGACTCCTTTAGAGACATTGAATAGCAAATTTCTGCATTTATGTGGATAGAGGACACCAGAGACCACTCTATATAGGGATTCTAAGATTTCTTTCAAATTTTTGTCCAGAGACCCTTGAGGAAACCTTGCAAGGTAGAGAAATGTTATCCTTTCTTTCTCCACTTTTTTATGTTCTTTCATTCTTACTCCCTTCTTTCCTTCTTTCTTTTTGGTTCATAATAGATGAACCTTCTAATCACTACCTTTTCAGATAATCAAAACGTCTCCCTTGGCCTCTGATGGAGGATTCATTTAAGCAAGGCACTAAGGATTCTTTGTTTTGCTAGATTCCTATGTCCATTAGGATTCAATGGAGCCTTTGCCAGCTGACAATAGGCTTGATCTGTGTGGCCTTTCTGCTTGGCTAACTGCTCCTAGAATGCTAACAGTGAAAGGCACTGGAGGAGATTCATATTACCAAAACCAAATTAGCAACAAAAGAGTCAACGAAAGGGTTGCACAAACCCGGGAGATCCTCTGCCATGAAGCTATTGATCTCCTTTCTATAATCTTTCTACAGACTGAGTAAATGGCTTGCCTGACCACCGCACTGCTTACTGATATCATTGTGAACCAAAAGATGGTCTGGATGTTGTCTCCCTAAGAGTGATTATCTTAAAGCCTGCTTTCTCCTTACTGACTCTAATGAGTTCTCTAACAGCATTGCTTTCATTGCTCTCCTTTTGTTCCGCCCCTGAGAAATGAATTTAAACAAGTTATTCAAGAGCCATGGCATTTATCGATTGGATAAACACAAGTCTGAGATTTGGTTGTGTTCCTTCCATGCCTGCCAGTTCCCATTTTTGCTTATCAGCCAGGCTGGTTTGCCTCCCACCTCTGGAAGGTTGTTTTGCAGTTATGGTCCTGTTTGGTAAAGGCAGGCAGGGGAGGGGCTGCGCAAACTTGCCTGGCATAATCCTAAATCTCCTTACCGTAGAATTCTAAAAATATCCCCAGATTCTTATTGGGACCATTTATAGATAAATAAGAATATGTAAAATTAGAAATACTGCTGTTCAGGAGATTGTAGACAGGTTCACTTAAATAGTGAACAATTTAATTAACATCCAGTGAAACGTGTGGTTGAACGTTATAAGAACTGTATAGCATTTTATAGGTCTCATGTAACAAATTTTGACATTTAATGAAATGTATGATTAGGTTTGTGTCTGTACAGTTTTAAAGGAATCAGTCAATTTGGATAAAAGAGATTATGTTTTATCACCATGTAGAAATAAAAGCACCAGCCGAAATTGCTCTACAGTGGTTCTCAGATTAGAGTTATCTGAGATTTTACAAAATCCAAATGACCAATTTTGGGGCCTCCTCGCCTGAAATTCTAATTTAATTAGTCTTGGGCAGGGCCTCAGCATTGATATGTTTCTAGAAATTCCTCCAATAATCTTATTGTGCAGCCAGGAGTGAGAATTACTGGAACTTTGGCTGTACATTAAGATCACCAGAACTTTCTAAATATACCCATGTCTGTGTTCCACTCAGCTCAAGTGAAATCAAATCACTGAACCTAGTCATCTAATTTTTTAAAAGCCGCTCAGGTGGATCTGACACAGAGTGAAAGTTGAGGACGACTGTTGTAGGCGAAGGGGATCAGCATATGTCACCTCAAATATGACACTTTGGCGTAAGGCTTATTTTGAGCTGAAGGGAATTGAGAATCAACAGACAGATAACAGGAAGAGGTCTCCGCATTCTCTTTATCTGCTTAAAACAGGACGCAAAATTCCCTTTGGAGAAGGTGCCCCCCACCATACCAGGGGTGGGTGGAAGAGAAACTCTGGTCATCGAATGTCCAAGCTGAGTTTGCATTAACAGACATTACTAAAATAGCCCTTATCTTCCATTAGTTCTCCAAATATTTCCTTATCACTTCCCAGCAATTTATCATCCCTTGAAGTCCAAACTCTCTTTCCTTTAAAAAAAACCAAACATATATATATATATATATATATATATATATATATATATATATATATACATATCCCTGTTAAACTGCTTCTTTGAGTTTCACTTCTTTTTCTGTGAACTCCTGTGCACATAAATATTATAAAAATTGTGTGCCTAATTTGTCTTTTGTTAGTTATAGGCAAGCCCTCACAAACTTGAAGAGGGTAGAGGAGAGTTTTTCTTCCCTGACATAGGGATGTAATGCAGAGATAAGTTTTGATTCAATGTTAGGAACAAAGTTCTCATAACGGAGAACTCACTGCTATGGACTGAACTCTGTGCGCGTGCATGCACACACACACACACACACACACACACACACACACACACACACCCTGCCCCCTCCAATTCATATGTTGAGGCTCTAACTCCTGATGTGTATAATAATTGGAGGTAGAGATGGAGCCTTTGGGAAGTAATTAGTTTTAGATGAGGTCATGAGAGTGAGACCCTCACCATGGGAGTAATGACCTTATAAGAAGAGACCAGCAGAGAGACATCTGCAAGGCAGGAAGAATCCTCTCCGGAACCCGACTATGCTGGCACCCTGATCCCAGACTTCCCAGCCCCTAGAACTATGAGAAATAAATGTCTATTGTGCAGCCCAACCTGAGACGTTGACCCAAAATATAACTTTGATTTATGAGAAACTTACAGTAAGTTTTTTCCCAGTGTACTTAACATTGATGAGACAAAAAATGGCTAGCAGTTTTTGCATTGCATAAGGATAGAGATCAAAATCTTATTCAAATTTAGGACCTCAGGGCCACTGCTAGGTTATGTGAGACCTTGAGCAATTTTTTTTTTCATTGGGTCCCTGCCTATATAAATATATTTATTTTAAAAATGCACTACGAAATGTATGTATTATAAGCATTCATGAAGAACAGGGATTCATTGATGAAGATATAAAATAATGGGTAGAGAAGAAGTAATTGTATATTTGTTATTATCCATTCAGTGCATATGAGATGTCCGGGCACCATCTTTTTTTTTTTCTTCTAAATCTCTACCTTGGATATTATTTATTTATTTATTTATTTATTTATTTATTTATTTATTTTAGGCATCATCTTTTAATACTTTGTTGTCAAATGCCTTTTCTCTTGGCTAATTCTGCATCTCCCACCATGAGAAAAGATGGCCATGCTGTTATTTTTCAAAGTACCGTGGTTCTTTAGTATTTGTATTTGAAGTAATATAGATGTTCTTGCTTCTGCAGTTCCCTAATACCATTTATATAATGTCAACCACCTCATACTCTTGATGCTGCATCATCCATTGTACCACCTGTGAATACTGGTTTCCCATGAGTCTGCCAAACAAGGGTTGTTGCTGGGTTTCACTGAAGATAACAACAAAGGCAAGTCTTATGCATTGTATTCAGAAAAATGTGAACAATAATTTCTTTGTTTGATCATGCAATATTTACCCATCAGAATTTTATAGTATAAGCAAAGAACAACACATCTTTCAACGACTCTTTGGGCTGTAATCACTTCATTCCTAGAATGTGAATTGCCGTTCACACACAACCACCAGTAGGGACCACTGGCTAGAAACAGTGGGCACAGTGCAAACAACAATCTCATTTGTGCAAACAATATCCCTCCCTTCTCAGCATAGCTTAGGACAGTCTGTAGAAAAGTACAACTGCATGGATCAGAGGCAAAAGAGGGTTGAAAGAGAGGGTAAGAAAATTAATTTGATTTTTATATACATCAACTATATATTTTTCCTCCTTTGGAACTGAATTTTGTAAAACAATCTCTAATCTCAGTTTTTGGATAGCAATTTCATATTTATGCCACATAGACAAAAATACTATTTTACATTTTGTTCTGGTTACAATGACAAAATGCAGATTACATGATAGAACTATATGGCCATCAGTGCTTTGGTAGTGGTAGCTTTCTGGAATTCAAAATATAAAAAATCAAGAGAGATAATCCAACATGTAACTATTTTAATAAACTTCATAATTGTGTAATTATGGTTGTGCATAAAAACCTTCTTTATTGCTAATAGAAGAACACTGTGGGTGATATCTTACTTAATCTTATTCTTTCCTCAGACTTATTGATCTCCTAGATATCATGCTCTCATATTTAAAAATTAAAAAGTATTAAATCAGATTCCCAGAAGTAATAATTTCACAGTTAATCTGAATCCTTCTACAGTTTACCTAATCATTATTTGATCAAATCTAACTCATACAGAGTTATTGTCTGTTAAGAGTGACAACATTAATTATTTTCCTTTCAAAATACACTCACTTATTAATGAATCACACCTGCTGGTAAGAAGAATTCTCTCATTGGCACCCATGGTGTTTCTTCTTTTTTTTTCCTGAAGTCATTCATAAATAATATGTAATACTAGTTCACAATAAAGAGGTGGTTAGAACAAAGACAATGGGGAGATGACTTAAAGCCCAATGAACGGTTATTACAACAAAATACATAATAGATATTTGGAAAGCAATTTGCCAATCTGCATCTAAATCCAAGCTCAGTAACATAACAGGAACAAATGAAACTCACTAATCAGAAGAAGGTGCACATGAATTGGAAAAGGACTTAATAGGAGCTATTAGGCATTTCACATGCATTATCAAAATTACTTGCTCTAGTTTCAACCTAAGTACATTTCACTTCAAAGCACAAACAACTTAAATCAATAAATATTTATTAGTGCCTACTATGTTTGGACAAGGCAGTAGGCTGAGTTAGGGGACATCCAAATGGGTTAGTCATATGTAATTTATTTAACTGAATCGACTGCATAGTTTACTTAATCACTGAAATGTCTGTCTAGACTTCAGACTATTAGGTTTTAAAAACAACTTAAGAAAGCATTCTATATTTTGATGAACATGGCTATGATTAGACAAAAGGGTTCACCATTCTTATCAGTATTTTACTTAAATATTTAATAAATTTTAAAAAATGGACAACATGTAAAGGCAGAAAATGGGTATCTATTAGAATACATTATATTTTGATTTTCAAAAAGTTCAAAAGGAATGCTTTTATAGAAACTCACTAAAATCACTTAGTGTTCATAATATATATATATATACAGAGAGTGCCAAAAAATGTATACACATTTTAAGGAAGAAAAAAACTGTATTAAAATTGTAATAATATATACTGATAACAAAAGATGAATACAAGTCATGTATATACATTTTTTTGGCGCCCCCCCATATGTGGCATTCATTTCAATAATTTCACTTTACTGTTTTTTTTTCTCCTCAAAATGTGCTACAATTTCCTACTGAAGGACAAACATGGCATTTGTATTATTAAGTGTCACAGGAAGGGCATTAGGCAATATGCAAGCACCTTAGGGAAGCCAAGGAAACATGACTCAGTGTAGGTCACTAAATGATTAATCAGCTCAGCTGTGTGTCTTTTAAATTATTGTCATCATTTCTGTAAGTACTCAAAGGGAGTATAATCCAAGTGTGGGACATTTTATCACCCAGCAGGAGCTGAATAATAACATTTTTGTAGGACTTTTTTTAAAGTTCTTATCACATTATTTAAATAGAGGGGGGGAAATAAAGTAAGCCTTGAAAGAATTAAGTGGCACCTCTAAGGAATTAATAATAGTGATACTTAGTATTAACTAGGCTCTGAGCTAGGCAGGCACTCTGTGGATCTCATTCTATGTAGTCTGGACAACAACTATGCGAAAAAGGATCATCTCCATTTTACAAAAAAGGAAGTTGAAACTCAAAAGTTTAGGAATTTGTCCCAAATCCTACATGATAGAGATAAAATGTGAATTCTGGTTTACCTAGTTGTCATGAAGCAAGACAGTGGTTTGGGTGGAATTAGCCTGTAGTTATAATTTAGGACTCTTGCCTTAAGGTACTTTGACTGATTAAATTAGTTGGTTGATTTATTCATTAATTTAATGAACTTACATGGAGCACCTATTTTACTTCAGAAAGTGGCCAGAGTCCTAAATGACAAAAGAACCCTCCTTTCAAAGAGGTTAAAGTTTAGGGGTATTATTTGCTATCAGCATTAACTCTATCAGAATTCATAATTTACCAAAACACTTGGTGGTGAGGACACTCCTGCAGAAATTATGCTCACAGAAAAAGAATCTCTAACCAGTCTCATCCTCACCCCCAAGAAGTAATCACTAAGTGTTTCCCTGTGTATTCCAGAAATTTCCTAGGTATATTGAAGTATGAAAATAACATCCTTTTTATGATTTAAAAATAATACACAAAATATTCGGCATTTCCTTAAACCCAAATGGGCAAAGAAATAGAGATTGGGGGAAGTGGGGGAAGGGGGTTATGTATGTTGTTTTATCTTCTTTGCTTTATTTATCAATTTGCCCAACTAACATTGCTTTCTGTGATTCTCATATGCTATGGGTGAGCAGTTGCTCTACCATGGGTTCTGAGAAATAGGTTGGTGAAGATACACTCTAGGGTCCATAAGATACTGGACAAATGTTATGTGATTACAAAACTCTATCCTTGGAACAGTTCTAATCCTTCTAACTCTGTGGTCTAGGCAGCCTCACTCAATTGATAAATAAAAGTTGACCTAAGAGAAGAAACTACTTATCATTTAGAATCCAGTTTCTTCTCTCCAGAAACGCACATTTCCCAAGTGTAGATACAGAATTTACATGAAAGTTAGGATTTCACCTGTGCCTTAAAGGAGGAAAAATAAATTATTGGTGAGTGGAGGATTCAGAAAAAGGAAAACATTAGTTTTAGACATCTAGAAACTTGGATACTGCTGGGGTTAAAGGTAACTGATTTTCCATCACTATCAATAATTTAATTATAAGCAATAATACGAGTAGCTTTGAATTTATAGGGAATAGAAATGGTGCTTATTACAACATCCTGGTCATTCCTTTTCCAACAAGAAATATTAAGCGCCTAATATATGCAGATGCTGAGATTTTCTGATTTGAAAGTGTTGGTGGCCATCTTCAGCTTCCCTGACTAGCTTACTAGACACAGCTGGACTTCCATCAGCTGAAAACTTGCTGAGAACTTCTCCTCTGATGGTCAGTGCTGTTTTCATGCATGATATGATCTAGTGTCTTCACTTCAGAAGGTCTTGGTTTATAAAGTGTATTTCCAAGAAAGAGGTAAGGACTCCATGGAGCTGCATGTAGTCTTATTCTGCATCTATGGAGCAGAGGAAAGTCGACTGACCCATTCAGGAAGCAAACAGAATGTGGAGGTAACTTTCGTTGTCAGACATTAAAATTACTTTAGATGTTAAGAAGTGTAGAATAACATTGAGATCTGGAATGATTTTATGGCAATCTAGAGTAAGTGTCCGTGGAACACTAAGAGATCCAAAGGGCCAGTGATCCTTGGACATCAACAGCAGAGCTATGGGCCTATGTGACTTTGGCAGGCTGTAAGGAGATGATCTACCACTGTTTTCAGATTTCCGAAGAGCCCATGGCTCAAAAGAGGTTCTGACACCTCTCTCATTTATGTAAAATAGTTGTGATTTGCCCAGGATTTGGCGGCTCACCCACAGCAAAATGTGAAGTGTTTATTGATGTCCATGTTAATGCTCTTTCTATCACCCCACTCTCAACTAATCTTGGAAAATATGTCTTTTCCTTATACAAACTTTTTACTTTCAAGCACCACATTTGAACTGCTTTTCTCAGAGACATAAAAGCCCTTCCTGGGAGCTATGAAGGGGCAGGTCTATGGGATTTCTCACCTACGCTTCCAACAGAACAGTTGTGCTTTTATCTATTTTCTGTATTGGTGTTCTGAATAAAATTTTTCTGTTTGTTTTTTAAAGATTCAATTCTTCAAGAATGAAAACTCTTTTGAGTTTCTAAAATGATAAAAATGGATTTGGGGGCACAGCATAGACGCCAACTATAGTGTAAGTAATAGAAGCTTCTAGAATGATGCAGTGCACAATTACGCAACAATATATGACAATATTAAACATACGATGGAACTTTGAGGAATAACTTACCCAAGGGTTTTAGAAATTGGAAAACATTTTCCTCAAGTGATTTATCTCAAAACAAACTCTTTAATATCGTATTCACCCATCCTATTATGTGATTTTATACTGTGAGATGTTTACTCCACTTGTGTTGAAAAGTTTACCCCTGAATCTCCTTTAAACAGAATTTTTAATAAAAACTTCTTTGCTCATAAAAACATTATTGTAAGAAAAAAGGTTCTTAGCAGCATCTTTCTTTAGATATGAAAATTGAGAAAAAGATTAATTTCATAGAAGAAATTTACCATTTTTTCAAATAAAATGAAAATGAAATGTCATACTGATTTTTTAAAATGGCCTTTTAAGTTGCCCCGATAAATAGTAATCACTTGATGGGGGAAGATACTCTTCTGTCAGTCCGCCTCCTCATCCCCACATTTTTACCTCTGTTGTATTGATGTTAAGTTTTCCTCATAAGTAGGAAATAGAACTAAATATAGGACATATGGAGAATTCCTGAGAGACCAAGAAGGCCCACTCATACATATGTTAAACCAGTACATACTTAGTCAAGTAACCCCTATTTATGTCTTTATGTATTATTTATCTTTCAAAAAGTAATAGCTCAGTTTCGTACTACACAACACTTATTTTCTCCTCAATGGCCCAGCTCATAGCAAGATAGGGTGAAAGAGTTCTGAGTTTATTTGGAAGAAAAGCTGAAATCTGGCCAAGGGAGAAGTTTTATAAATCTCTTCGTGTGTTGAAGTGGAAGAAAGAAAAATAGATTCCACAGGATGTGGTTGTTCTCAAACCTCTCAGAGAAAGCATTTTACATACCTCCATAACTATATACTTCTGAAGTATACTATGCATTTATTGTGATTATTTTAATGGAGGAGATTGACCTGAATACATTGAACTATAGTGTAGTGGGAACCCGGCAAATATTTACACCATCTGCAGTAATCTGAAAACATATGGAAACTTGGTAAGATGGGCAAGCAGTGGGTACTGTCACGTAGTAATGGAACACTTGAAAGCCCATACATAAGTACCTCTTCAGAGTGGGCAGGCATAAAAAGATCATTAATTATTCTCTTCACTGTTGTTTTTCTTTGACAAACCATCTCAAATCTCATGGGGGAAACAGGGAGACAGGCTAGATTCAATGTTTTCAATCAGCCAAGGAGTAAGAACAAAACAGAAAGTAGAAGTTGGGCAGTTTTCAATACATCAAGTAACTCTGTAGTTATCTCAAATTCCAAAGTACTTGAAAGGACTGAGGTTAAAATAGAATAGCAATTGTCTTGAGGGCGATGACAGCAACCAGAATAGTCAGAGCCTCTATACTTGGTTCAGGGAAGTGATGCCAAGTCTTTTCATACACCTGAGAGAGATGTGTTTCTTAGGAGAGATTTCTCTAGGGAACCAAGCAAAGTTTACAAAGAAAGAGTATGTCCTTGCTATAGACAAGTTTAAGTGAAAATAACTGCATCATAGTTTCAACTTTAATTCATTTCAGTCAAGGAATTCACTTTTGATATAAAAATGAGGATGGGTATGAATATGGTCAACAACTATTTCATTCATTCATTCATTCACTCATTTGTCATCTACTCTCTACTGAGCAAATGCTATATTAAAGACCCTGAGGTGGATACTGTAGAAGATATCCTCAAGGAGTTTATAACATTGTCATCTGGGAGGGGGAAGTCAGTATTTGGGAAAACAAAGAGTCCGTAGAATTGCTGGCTGTTATTTTCAGGCATTGAATGGTTAAAATGGGGAACAATAGCAATGATACCATTACTTGGTATCTCATCACAGCTCCTGTGGATTTAGGGTGGTATGTTGAGAAGCTGCTTGTAGATTAAGGGTGGAATATTGAGCAAGGTGTATTTCACCCAGTTCCAAAGTTTGCAACCTCTGCAAAAAGGTTGTCTGATTAGGAGACATGATTCTCAACATAGTTTCAGCTTTTTATCAACTCATGATTGCAGGAAAAGTGGACAAGGTTGAAAAGATTTGATATTTATCTTTTTTGACATATTGCCTATAAAAACATCAATATCATACATGGAGCTTACAACCTGGCGTTCAGTCATAGCAGTGAAGTGACACCTTTGATGGTCTTCTATATCTCCATGTCTACTCACATTATCTTTCATAACGTATAACAGTAATCAGTGACCTGTGAAATTGCATAGATGTTCTACGCATGATCCTTTCTTCTACAGTACTAAGTTTGTGGAATGCTAATTTTGTAATAAGACAAAGTTGAAGGATAAGAACAAAATAATGAAGACACCTTAGGGCTAGAGAAATGAAGTTAAAATCCAGAACAAAGAAAATATGGTTTTAAATATGATCAGAATCAGGTCACCTAACAAGAAGAGTCTTAAGAGGGAGAATATACATGTGGGCTGGTTGGCAGTCAGTGAGGAATGTACGCATTCAAAAAGGTCACTTTACAGCTGGGAAAAATGATGGGGGGAAAAAAAAGACCCATGCCACAACATATGATCCTTTTGTTTTTCAATTATGAGGTACAAGGGAAAAAACCTTAGAGTAGAAACATCTGGACAAAATTCCTACAATGAAACAAAAAACAGACTGTTTTTAATATTTTCCTGCAGTTTGAGATATCAAGGGAAAATAGTACTCTACAGCTACAGGGCTGGGAGGGGAAAATTGTACTTCAAGAAGTATATACCCAGAAGCTTTAAGTATGGAGGCAAAGGAAAGGCATTCTTTCAGGAAATTTTCTAAGAAAAGTACTTTAAGACACACTAGTGCCACGGCACAGAAGAATCTAAATTAAAAATTCAGATTCATAGAAGAAATAATTTTCAAATAATATTTAAATCAGTTAAAAATAAAATTAGGTTGAATATCAAATATGCTAAAACTTCCAGGTTATAATAATAAAAGGGATATAAGGATATAATAGAATATAAATATGCCCAAAATACCTAGATTTATATTGGCTGTATCAAAAAATTGTTCATACTTGACTTTGAGAATTAAAAAAATGCACAATTTTGAAGAACTTACAGATAGTTTCCCATAGAAGTTTTTAAAAAACAAGAGTATGCGTATTTCAAAATCCTTAGATGCAAATCTCTGAAAAGAAGCAAAAACCACAGTCCGCCTAACAAGACAAAATACAAAGAAAATATGAAAGAAGAGCAAAAGAGTAAGTAAAAATCAAAATTTCAAAATTAAAATTAGGCACATCAAATACTATAAGAGCAAATAGCTTAAAATTCCATAATAAAAATAAAAAAATTAATAGGATAAGAAAACATACTCTAACCATATAGTTTCTTACAAGAGATAGAAATAGAACTCAATAGCACAAAACATTAACAATGTAAAAATAGAGAAAGATTTATTAGCAAATATGACCAGGGAAAGTTATATGATTAGTTAGTTAGTTGGTTGGTTTTGGTTTGGATAAAAATAATTACTTTGAAGGAAATAACTAAGAATCTCTCCTCATTTAGGACAACCTAATTCTTAGCTACAGATAAGTCTGAAGCATAAGGGGCTTGTTTTCTTTGTATGAATGCTTGGGGTAATATTTATTATTTGACTATACTTGTAAAGCAAGATAACCCAAGGTATATTCTATCGAGTAGTGTGTTCACTCAAGGGAACCTAGAACTGCTGTGAGCTACTAAAAAATATCAGTCGATTTCATTCTAAAGATTTTTATATTTTGAAACATATGCATTTTTGAATCCTTATAAATGCATAAGGATTCGCATGCCCACATACAAATAAATACCCACAATGTACTGGTGAATTTCTTAGTCTGATCTGTCATCTCACATTCAGACGGAAGCTACCTTCCCTAATTTAAATAGTCTAAAGAAACTTTGACAGCTTTCCAAGCAATTTCTCTATAGAGATACAAATAATATGTTTTTTCTTCTTTCTGCTTATTTCTGCTTTTTAATAGGATCAAACAATTAGAGTCAAAGCTATTATCAACATAGAAATACTGAAAACCCAGAGACAACAGGAAGCAACATTATTTATCTTTAAAAAAAAGAAGTTTGTGGGATAGATAATATATACAGGAATTGGTATACTTTTTATTGAAATTATCACTATCATTGTAGAGCCACAGGAGTTACAGTGTTGCTGAATAAGTAAATTTTAATTCTGAATTAACCAACTGGGTCAGATAGACAGGTGCAGCTGACCAGTCATTTACTCCTTAGGGAGAGTAAAGGACAAGGAGTCAGAGAGAGAGAAAAAGAATAACCAATAAAATTTTGCAGGACTTCTAGTTTCTAGGACAAAAAACTCCTTGCCCACTTAATTTTCTAGACCAATAGAGGGTATGCTAAGACTTTTGAGAGTAAATCCTTATGTCTTTTAAGAAATCTCCACTCATAAGGATGAAATATTGTGTTTTATAAATGAAGCCACGTGACCAGTTTTGAGTAGCATATTTTAAATGTATGCAGGTGTATTGTCTGCATTTTGATAGTTTACAAAATGTGATTGAATCGAATTATCAACCCATAACTTTGGTTACCTTCATTGGCTATGAGAAAAGTTTTAGACTGTTCCTCTACCCATAACACATGTTAACACCTAGAATGCACCCTTTCACATTTTCCTCCGCACATAGGATTTCCATTGTTATTGTTCTTTTTTTTTAATGTTATGTTACACACTTTTCATATCTATCTTGCTTTTTTTGCTTGGAAATACCTCTTGGAAATTCCTCAAAGACAAATTACTATAGCTCACAGTCATTGTTTTTAATAGCCGAATATTATTCCCTATGGATATCCCAGCATCATTCAACCATTCTCCTTTGAATAGTTTTATTTTCTCTTGGGATTTTCTTTCTAGGAGATTCATTACCAAGAATGAGACTGCTGACTCAAAAGGTATACCAATTATTAATTTCATGAAATGTTACTAGAGCAATTTCCAAAAAGTGCCAACACCTCATATTCTCACTATACTATTTTCTCACATTCTCACCCACAATATGTGTTCTTAGTCTTTTTAAGTTTTGCCATTCTGACGGGTATAAAAAGGTATCTATTTTCTTTAGTTTGCATTTCCCTAGTGGTGACAGTGAACTTCTTTTCATATGTTTTCAGCTATCAAGACTGCTTGTTTGTGAATTGTTTTTAATACTCCATTGGTTGCATTCTTGTCAGTATAAGAAATAATACCTTTGCAAATTTAAATATCAGTTCTATGGCTATCTGCTTTACCAAATTTTTTCAAAATATGTCATTTATTGATTAACTTTGCTTTTGGTATTTTTGTTTTGTATCTATATCATCTTTTATGTTTTTCTGAGTTTTTCAGTTGAATATCTCTTTATATTTTCTTGCATGAATTTTATTTTACTTTTTACATTACAAATTTATCTGGAAATTATATTTATATGATTTTTACTTTTATTTTCTTTTAAATGAAGGTCCAATTGTGCCATTTATTAAATATTTTTTCTACTTAATTGAAATACCACTTATTTTGTATATTATGCATATAAATAAATGTATGACACATGAATGATGGGATATACTTCTGAATTTTTCTAGATTGCTTTTTATTATTTATTTTTAATCTCATTGGATTATGATCAGCCATAGAGATCTGTAAAATATCAACTTTTGAAAAATTGTAAATGTTTTCTTTGTGACCAAATATACAGATTATTTCGTAAATGTTCCAGGGACAACCAAAAATTATACATTCTCTGTTACAGAGATGTAAAGTTCTCTCTATTTAGCTATTAATCAAGTTTATTGACTGTACTAATTAGTTCTCCTAGGTTCTTATTTATTTTTTATTTACCACACTTGTTTAATTCGAGAGAGGCATGTGGAAATCCCACATTATATTACATTAAAATTTTATAAAGTCTGCCTTTCATTTCTAATAATTCTTACTTTATTTATTTGTAATGATTATATGGAACACATGTGCTTAAGCCTGTGATATTTCCTTTATATATTAGACTTTATAATTACACAACGTTCCTCTTTATCCTATAGTGTGCCTTTAATCTGAAATGCCCCTTGGTATGATATTAATATTACCTGTCCCATGTTACCTTTTTGTTTGTATTTGTTGGTCTTAGTTGACCCTTTATACTCAACCTTCCTTTATTGCTTCATTTTAAGTAGTTTCAGGTAAACAGCACAGAGCTGTGTTTTGATTTCAATCTACCTAGTGAACTGTGTTTTCAAAGGAGAATTCAGACAGTTCATATTTAGTGTAATCACTGGTATTATTAATGTAATATCTTCCATCTTGCTTTATTATTTATTTCACATGTTTCCTTTTTATTTTCTTTATTTTTGTTGCTTTGATTACATTTCTGTACATTTCATTTTTCCCTTTGTAAATTAGGAAATTCTTTATTATTTTACTGCTCCATTAATGATTGTCTTTCTGTACTTTTAACCAGTTACATATTTCTCCACTAATATTTGAAAATTCTCCCTCATTAAGATCTTCTTTTTGTCTCCATTCCTACCTCAACTCCTTGCTTTTTATGAAATAGTTTAATACTTTTAACTTAGAACAAATTTATTGATTGAATTATTTAATTGATTAGTATTAATTTCTCTGTCCTTATTTATTTTTCATTTACTACATCAGTGCCATAAAAATTTTCTCTGTAGTAGGTCCCTTCTGTTCTAGGGGACCTCATCATTAATTATACCAAACATTTTAAATCTTTTAATGCACCTTTAATCTGATGCTTAATATTAATTTTTCTGCAATTTTTCTCTCTCTTTTATGTCATCCTGTTATTTTCCTTCTTTTGTTTTTAATCAGTTTTCTCTTTCATTTTGTAATTCATGGATTCAATTGAGACAGCTAAAAACTTATCCAACATTTTGCTACCTGTAATAAATACTTTCACACTGTTTCTGAGTATTTCAGAGACAAGGGTGATTTACCTTTCCCTCACTCGGTAACATTTTTCCCCCAAGCCCTGTTGCTGTTTTTTAGTTTTGTGTTGTTGTTTTGTTTTTTTTTTTCCATTCTGTTTTGTAACAAGGAGCCATCCCTCCAGAAGCACCGTTTGTCAACAAAGGTGTATTTTTAAATGCGTGTCCAATTTTTTTCTCAGACCTACAGCTGAGAAGGTAACCAATGGCTACATCATTTGTATGGTCTAGATAGCATTTATCTTCTGTGGCTCTGCTAAGTCAAAATAGCATCTTCCTCTTCCTCACCAGTGAAACTCTGACATTTTGGATCATAAAAATGTAGAAAACTCTGTTGTGACCATTGAGCAGGTCAACAGAAAGCACTGAGAGCTCTTTCTGTTCGGGCTGCAGGATGCTAGCGTTCAATCCCTACTCCCTACATTAGTGACTTTCTGAAAGTCTTACTCTCTAACAGGACACAGTAAGAAAAATGCCAGCAAGGAGAAAGTAGAGAGAAAATGGCTTTCATGTATTCTGATTAGCACAGGCCTCCCAAAGGCAGCAGATGGTGGGAAGGGCTGAGATGCTCTTCTTATACACCTTCAGGCAGTCATAACTAGAGTGGCCACTCGGTACAGCTTGAGACGAACCTCAATCTATCTAGAGGTTGACCGGCAGTGATAGTTTCTTTAGCAATAACTGTAATTTGTTTGTATTTTTTAAACTTTTTGTCTTTATAGAAGCATTAATAACAAATTAGGAAAGACTGCATGAAGTCTTGTGAGCCATAAGACTGTGTGTACTTTGAATTGGGCTTTAAATTCAGTCCTCTATAAAAATCTCTACTCTTTTATTCTTGTAACTATGAATTTTTCTTGCATATTTAAATTTTCCTTCCCATCTCCTTTTAACAAAAGTCCTCACAGTTTTCTACCCTTAAAATGAGCAAGGAAACAACAAACACACCCACAAACAAACCTAGTAACACTTCACTCTAACCTTCCTTTCCTCTGTAGAAAAACTTTTCTGAATAACAGTTTATACCCATTACCTGGTTTTCTCCAATTCCCATTATTTCATAATTTGCTTACATTTCATATTTTTGTCCTTATTAGTCTATTAAAATTACCATTTGTTTGTTTGTTAGAATGACTTCTTAGTGTTCCCCATTCCCAAGTTCTTCCTATTTGGCTTCTATGCAGTATTTCATTTCAATTACTATTCTCTTGTTCTCTTTCTTCCTGAGGAGGTAGCAGAAATGACAAAGGCTTTGTAGTCAGATGATAGAAGTTAAAATTCTGGCTTTACTTTTTACCAATTATGTACACTCTTTTATACTTTCAGAGTGTCAATTTCCTCATAGTAAGAAGGATAGGCTAGGAGGTTATGCTGCTCTAACAACTAACCCCCAAATCTTAGTAGCTTGAATTAACCAAAGGTTATTCTTCCTAATCCCATACATCCATCACAGTTTAGCTGGGGGCTCTGTTCACATTAATCATTCAGGCACTCAGACTGACAGAAGCAGCATCTACCATGTGCTTCCCAAACAGCAAAGGAGGTATGAGTGACTTCTCCCAAGAGGGGCATATATCATTGATATTCACATTTCATTGGCTAACATGAATTACATAGCTCTGCCTAATTTCAATTAGGAGCAGTGTATGGGGAGGAACTGGAAATATTTGCTGAACAGTACTAATGACTGCAACAATCTAGGGGTTGTTTTGTGAACCAAGTGAGAATCTGTTGGCCCATCTTAAACTCCTTTTCTGTGTCTTTTGTCATATAATTCCAAAATGTGAGGCTTTTCCTTTACTCTTTGTTTCCCCCCCAAATATCTCTTTTTATTTTCAACTTAAGCCTCTTCTATAACCTCAACCATCACCTCTATTTTACTGCAAAGTCTTTATATCAAGCAACGAATGTCCTCTCTCTGGGCATCTTAGCTAGTATGTCCATGAATGAATTCTTCATCCCACAAACTTTCCTCCTACTGTGTTTTTTAGTTTAGGTAAGAGGTCACCTTTAGCCTAGTAATGCAGACTATAAATTGCCCTGTGAATTCATGCCTTTCCTCACCTCCCTTACCCCCCACCCCAAGACTTAATTCTGTCCAGTTCCTATGTCTGATTGATTTTTTCCCTTCAATATCTCTTTATTGTTCTTCTACTTCAATCCCTGTATCACTGCCCTTTCACAAACTCAGATTAATCCACAGTAATGAGCAAGTCAACAAGACTAACAACCAAAATAAAAACAATACCAAACGCTCTTGTTGTGTTCCATTGTTATAGTTGGCTTGGAGGAGACACTAAAGATGCTGTAAGTAGTTAGGAAAACACAAAATAATCATGTAAGAAACAATAGGGCCAAAATAGGGAGGCAGCATTGTGGAGAGGAAGGAAGTGAAAGATGAGAGAGGCTGCCAGTAGATAGAATCAGTCATATTCAAAGGTTTATTGGTTTAAAGCAGAATTATTCAACTTTGGCTTTCCGTTAGGATTATTTACAGGACTTGCCAAAGCTATGGACTCTATCCTCAGAGATATATTTTAATTGACTGGAGGTAGGACATGAGCTCCTTTATTTAAGAAAACAAATCTTATCCAATAATTCTATATGAAACCAGGATTGAATATGAGGTAGAGAAGAAGTAAAATTGCTAGAGATGTCCACCTTTGTGGCTAAAGAAATAATAATGACAACTAAAATACGGAAGATAAAGAACAGGTTTGGACTGTGTGAGAACATATTGATTTTGTACAATAGGTCAATGGAAATTGGGATCTAGAGCTCAGAAAAGAAATGGGGACTAGAGGGAAAAAAATAATTCACAAGTAGGTATATAGTATTTTAAGCCAGTGAAACTGAATAGGATTTCTCAGGGAGAAAATTTAGGGTGCGAGTGAAAGAAGATTGATACTAGAATTATGAAAGACAATGAGGAAGATACCTTCTCTGTTAGTAAAAGAAATGTTATGGGAGCCTAGAGCAGGGAAAAAAATCTCTTCTCTCTTGATAAACTGAAAAATTTTATGAATCTTGTGCTTTTTTTACAATGATATCGATATTGTTATTTGTATGAAAATTTAAAGCTTATACAGTATATATTCATAAATTATTTGGTTTAATGGAAGTAAAATGGACAGAGAACAATCTGAAAATTTTAAAAATTATAATTATTCTTACAATATCATTTTGTGGTCTACAAATTAATTATTACTACTAGTTTATAATAAATGCAAATTTTTCCTCTCTTACTAGTGCTGTAGTTTTAATCTCATATATTTTATATTTCACAATAGGAAACCAAGGTCAGCCAATGTTTCCACACAGTAATTCTTTTCAATGAGGATGTAGATTCATGGGATTTCTTATATATCACTGATAAGAATGTAAGTTGGCATTATCTTCTGAAGTTGATCATTCCTTTTACCATGGCTCAGCAAATTCCACTTTCAGGGAAATCTCCATTAAAGAAATGTTGTGCATTTATAAAGAAAACATGTACAAAAGTATGATAGTAAAAGACAGTCTGAGGAATATAATTAGTAATGTTGTAAATATTTCTTAAGGGGCCAGATGGACTCATGTCCTGTTGGGGAGACCACTTCATAGTCGGTGTAGAGGCCTGACCACCGCACTGTATTTCTGAAACTGATGTTGAATAAGATTGTATGTCAACTATAATTATATATACATTTAGTCTTGGGACATGGAATAGAGAGGGGGATTGGAATCAATGGAATTGTAATAGATAAGCATGAGATCGGGGGTGGGAGGGCAATACATGGGGGGAGGGGTGTTGTTACTCTGTGAGGGTGAAAAGGATAACTATTGCATTGTTCTGTACACCTGAAACTAACAATAAAAAAAAAGTATGATAGTACTATTTCCAATAGTAAAAATTGGAAATAACTCAAATGCCCGTTTATGGGAGAATGGATTAATACATTATATGTACACACAATAGAATATTGTCAACAGTAAGTGAATGGATTATAGCAACAAACAACACCATAGAAAATTATAGCAATAAATATTACAGGAAAAACTGAGCCCTAAAAGATTACATGTAGCATACTTTTTTGTAACATTAAAAAGAACTAAAGCAGGCCGGCCAAGTGACGCGATGGTTAAGATCTGGCTTGGGATGCCAGAGGGCCCCGGTTTTGGATCCCACATATGAGGGCCAGTGACACTGCCCTCTACAGCTAAGATGCTGAACAAAAGAGCACAATGATGCTGCCAACTTGGGCCAGTGAAGCAGCGTCCTCCACAACTAGACTGAAGAACAAAAGGATAGCAACTTGTCTGTTCCCCTTCCCTGATTCCCCAGCATTATTCCCCTCCCCCAATTCCCCAATAAAAATCTTTAAAAAAAAAGAACTAAAGCAAATAAACAAATAAATGATACATACAGATTCAACAAATAGTTTTCAAAAAAAGCTAAGAAATGATGAACACAGAGTTTTCGATGATAGTTCTCTTGCATAGTAGAGCCAAGTGGGTATGCTGAGGAAGGAATAGGAGGTCTGGCAATTAAGTTCATGAACTCATCCTAGAAAAAGTGCTATGTACCTCATTGCTGAATATCACTACAGTCATCTTCAAAGTACTCCCCTTGGGAAGCTATGCACTGATGCTAGTGCCTAATCTACCCTTCAAAGCAATTTTGGAACTCTTTCTGGAATGGCCATTAGAGCTGTCGTCACATTACCTTTGATGTCCTGAATGTCATCAAAATGTCTTCCTTTCAATATTTCCTTTATGTTCAGGCAAACAACGAAGTCACTGGGGGCTAGATCAGGTGAGTTGGGAGAGGGTGTTCCAATATAGTTATTTGTTTACTGGCTAAAAACCCTCACTGACAGTGCTGTGTGAGCTGGTGCATTGTCGTGATGCAAGAGCCATGAATTGTTGGCAAAAGTTCAGGTAGTTTTCGTCTAACTTTTTCATACAGCCTTTTCAGCAATTCCAAATAGTAAACTTGGTTAATTGCTTGTCCAGTTGGTACAAATTCATAATGAATAATCCCTCTGATATCAAAAAAGATTATCAACATTGTTTTGACTATTGATTTTGACTGATGGAAATGTTTTGGTCTTGGAGAATTGGCTGACTTCCATTGTGCACTTTGATGCTTTGTTTCAGGGTCATATTGGTACACCCATGTTTCATCACCAGTGATAACATGGCCCCAAGCATCGTCTTGCCTCTCCAAAAGGTCTTGGCAAACTTCAACTCTCCTGTGCTTTTCTTCATTGTTGAGCTTCTTCAGGACCAATCTTTCTCATGCCAAGATTTTCAGTTAAAAGTTTCCTAACTGTTTCTCTATCGATGTATACTTGGTCTGCTATGTTTCTCACAGTCAGCCAATGGTTTTGATACACAATTCCACAAATTTTTGCAACGTTTTCATCAGTTCTACTCATTACTGGCTGCTCTGACCTCTCTTCATCAGTGATGTGTTCTCTCCCATCAGAAAAATGTTCAATCCATTTGTACACTGCTGTTTTCTTCGTGGCATTATCCTCATAAACTTGGACTAACATGTTCCTGATTTCACTTCCACTCTTGCCAAGTTTAACAAGAAATTTAATATTTGTTCATTGCTCTAATTCAAGCTCAGACATTCTTGCAATAGCACACAAAAACACGCAACAACAATAATGAACACCACTCAGCAAGACACAACTACACGTCAACATGAACAAAGCTGTGAGACACTGATATATCAAGGTTGTGAAACCTTACCAAGCTGTTTATACAGTGCTGCCAATGTAAGTGCATGGTGGCTAGTTCGCGAACCTAATTTTTAAGCCTGGTAAGTTAAGCTCAACATAGTAGCTTTGGTTTGGGGATGGTGATTAGCAAGTGTTAGTTACATTTTTAAAAAAACACTGAGTAACTAACTAATAAAGGCAAGCCATGTATTTGGATCAATGATACAAATGTCATGGCACAAGGATATGATTCATTCAATACTGTACATCTGAGGTTAAATGGGGAAAACTTATTTAAATGCATGGTTTACAACCAAAGGAAAATTTGCTAATTGTGCTTTGTTGTGATTATTAGATAGTACTGCTTTTTTAGCTGAAGCATAAACTCTCATTGTGTATGGTGGGAGACTGTGGGGGGGGGAAATCTTGTTTAGAGATGTTACCTTTTCCAAATGCAGAAATATTCTTTTTAAATAGCTTGTGTTAAAATCTAATACAGAGGGCCGGCCGAGTGGCGCGATAGTTAAGAACTGGCTTGGGACGCCAGAGAGCCCTGGTTTGGATCCCACATATGAGGGCCAGTGACACTACCCTCCACAGCTAAGATGCTGAACAACAGCTCAACCTGGAGCTGGGCTGCCCGTGAGTCGCCAGCAACGGCGTAGGCTGCAGCCCCTGTGGCAGTGGGTTGCCATGGGCTACCGTATGTAGCCAGCAGCCAGCATGAGTGGCCAGCAGCTGCAGTGAGTGGCCGTCCAGAAGCCGGCGACTGATCTGCCTCACCCAGGGAAGAGCGCAATGATGGTGCCAACTTGGGCCAGTGAAGCAACGTCCTCCACAACTAGACTGAAGAACAAAAGTACAGCAACTTGTCTGTTCCCCTTCCCCCAATTCCCCAGCGCTGTTCCCATCCCCCCAATTCCCCAATAAAAATCTTTTTAAAAAATCTAATAAAGAAATCATTTTATTCATTATCTGTTTGCATAAGTTCAAGAAGAGTTCATTTCAGTTTTTTTCTGTTTTTTAGATAAGAAGCTGTTCTTGACTCTTACACATTATTGTTAAAAACTATAAATCCTGAATCTTCCAAGCTGAAGTTTGCTAGTGTTCTTTTCCTTTCTTTTGTTTTCTTCTTTTCTGAATAACTAGAGTAGGAACATTTTTTTCATGCAGTCTCATCTTTCGCACTTTAGTTAATTGCCCATGTTTGTAGTGAATCATTTTGATAACAATGGCCACTCATATTGTATTTCAGCCTTAACTGACTATTCGCCTCAGAATTCCCTTGTAGTACTTGGACATTACAAACTTTTTTAGACACTGGGTATTTTTGTTCACCTTTTTATTCTGCACTCAACACAGGGTGAATTCCTTGTGTATTTGTAGTATAGCATAAATAAGGAAGGTGTTCCAATCAGGAGGCTATTATTTTTCAATAGGCTTGTTATATTCATTTATGTTAAGGAGTTACATTCATATCACCAGGAGGACTTATTCTTTGTTGACAGTCATTTTGATGGAGTAAAAGCATTCTTGTGTTATGTTTTAAAATAATCCATATTATTCATGTTTGCCTTCTTTGAAAACTTGGTTCCCAAGAAAAGGGTGCCTCTTAAGCAGTCATTTTCTATGCTCACTATGTTGATCTTATTGGAAATAATGCTAGATTGTTTATATTACAGAAAGAGGACATTCATATATATGAATGCTTTTTTGGATGTGTTAATTTTCAGTTGGTATATACCAGTAGGGCCTTACTGATTAATAAAGTATTGAAATTCTTCTAAACTGGTTGTTAAATATTCACTGGCCTGAGTTTCTCAAATATCCCACCATTATTCCAGACTCTCCCCCAAGACCCCAGAAAGTATTCTCAATCCTGCCACCAAATGATTAATATCTGGCAAATGGTATTTGTTCTAACTCTATAGCAATGTCTATTATTCTTACAATTATTTTAATAACAATCATGTCATATGATTTTAAATAATTTTGACTATCACCCTGGATATGCGCCTCACTATATGAATAATGGTTCAAACCTACATAGCAAAACTGGGGACTGCTCAAGTCTTCAAGACGCAATGTCTAATTAGCAAGGTTAACTTAGGTTGATAATTATAATTGAATATAATAAATATAATCCCCAATGCTTATAAAAATGCAGTTTAATAAAGTTATTGTAAATAACACATACCCTGTCTTTTACATTATTGAGCAGATTAACACTTCTTTTGTGTGCATTGCCCAAGAGACAGACAATGAGACAAAGGTTCAAGTTCAAGTCATTTATTTGGGAGATACAAAGAACACAATCAATAAAACAGGAAAGTGACTCAAGAAAGGGAGGCAGTACATACTGTATATGCATTAACACAGGGAACTCGAAATTGTTGAGATGTGTGCTTCAGAATAAAGGGGAGCAGAATTTGGCACCCCAAAATATGACTCTTTGTCATGAGGATTATTTTGAGCTGATTATTTTTAAGAAAAAGCAGGCAGGAAAAACTGAAAATGAGTAGTAGAGGTTACCCTTTTTTTAAGAGATGTTTACATATAATATACAAGAGAAATCTCCACTTGTAAGTGTGCCTCCCTCTCTGTACCAGGAAGAGGAGTATGACTAAATCTCTAGAAACTCTTATCAATGGAGAAGTTAAAAATTAAATCTGTATAACAACCATACCTGTGCTTTGCCTGATAAACTCTCATAACTGACTCCCCATTTCTCCAAGATCTTTTGTCTTTAGTTGTACATGGTTTTTAAGGTGGTGACTTGGTCCATTTTGGGGAATTACTCAGTGTTCTTGGGTGTCTCCCGTGTATACTGGAGGTATACTTGTTATTAAACATCTGTTTGTTTTTCTCTTGTTAATCTTTTATTACAGAGGGGTATCCACCAAGAACCTAGAAGGGTAGAGGAAACATTATTTTCCTCCCTTACAAGAATTACCCCACTAGTGGATCAAGGGAGTTGTATTTATACAATCACACTGCTGGTCATTGGTTGAGGGCTGCTCCTCAGAATGTTAATTCCTTGGCACCTCTGATCTGTGAGTCCTAGAACAGAGAAGCCTTCAGGAAAAGCCTTCAGACAGAGTGTCCAATACTGGTCTGTGGAAGTCCTGCCTTCTGGAGTGATAAGGACTGAGGGATATGTGCTGTGCACTGATAGCAGCTACTATAATTACTTTATTATCATCAGAGCTAGGTTCCATGTTTTGCAGCTCTTGAATTGCTCTTTTCAACTGTCCTCATCGAAGATCCATTTTGCTGTGATAAAGAACTATTTATTTTAGCCTTTGGGGAAGAGATGGAATTGAAAAGCTTCTTTTAGAAAGGTCATGTTCCTTAAAATAAAAAGGCTTAGTAAATTTGAAGTCTTTGAGGATTAACTTGACTTCCAATCTCACGATTGCCTCCTATGTTCATGCAAGGCAATATTTATTTCCATCTGTGCAGCTTTCAATGTGTTCAGAAGGTAGCAGTTTACCTTTGTTCTCCCAACATTTATAGAATAATGAAATTAGGTTTTCTTTCTTAGATACCCCACATGTACATGTTGGCATGCGGTATTAAGTCATAATGATAGTGAGTTCAGGCAAGCCAACTGCACAGTTCCATCACAGGAAGCTGTTCTGGTTCAGCTGATAATAATGTACTTTAAAAGATCAAAATAAATGTGTTCAATATATACCCAAAGTATTATAATCATTTCAGAAAATCTGGATAATTCAAAAACATATAAAGGAGGAAATAAAAATTACCTACAATTTTACTATCTAGCAAAAACTATCATCATTTGACATATTTATTTCAATTTTCTTCCTATGCCCATTTTTACAGCATTAAAATACTATGTATAAACATTTTTTTTATTCTATAACAAAATACATTTCCCTAGGCTAGTGGTTTTTAAACTTTAGTGGGCCCTAGAATCACTTAAGTGCTTTGATAAAGGACAGGTGGTTGGCCTCATTATCTCTGTGCCTTCTAACTGGGTACGTCTGGGGTGGAATCCGAGAATTTGCAAGTTAGAGAATCTAACAAGTTTCCATGTGAGGTTGATACAGCTTATCTGATGACTACACTTATTGAACCTAGGTTTTTAAACTTTTTTTTT